>NC_066851.1:20033996-20154085 GCF_001640805.2 Lates calcarifer | reverse complement strand
TTTTTGACAATTTTTGATGCCATACTGTACTAAGACATTTTTTCATGGTTTTTGATGTCCTACTATACTATGACATTTTTTGACGCTATACTATCCTATGATATTTTTTGACTGTTTTTCATGCCTTACTAAACTATGACATTTTTTGACAATTTTTGATGCCATACTATACTATGGCATTTTTTCATGGTTTTTGACGCTATACTATACTATGACATTTTTTGATGGTTTTTGAAGCCATACTATACTATGACATTTTTTTTTCATGCCTTACTAAACTATGACATTTTTGGATGCTTTGCTATGTACTATGTATTGCTATGTACCTTAAAGCAGACATGCTTATTCATACCTCTTCACAATGTTTGTGGGTTAAGTTAGATTTTGGGCTTGTCATTTCATTTTGGTATATTTCTGTGTCATAGGTAGATGTCCTGATAATACTGTTCATATTGTTTATTTTTGTATATTGTTATATATTGTCTTGTCTATATCATGCCTTTGTCTGTTTTTGTTGCTGCAACACTGAATTTCCCGAATGTGGAACTAATAGAAGATCATCTTACTCAAATAAATACTTCTAAACACTGAATATTTTGCTGGTCTGTTCAATATTGTATGATAGTGAATATTCTTAGCCAGTGGTTAGGGTTACAGTATATTTAGCCACTTGTAGCCAGAGGTTAGGGTTAGGGTTATGGCTTTTAGCTAGAGGTTAGGGTTACAGTTGCAGCTTTTAGCCACTTTTAGCTGAAGGTTAGGGTTAGGGTTACAGTATTTGTAGCCACTTGTAGCCAGAGGTTAGGGTTAGGGTTACGATTGTAGCTTTTAACAACTTATGGCGAGAGGTTAGGGCTAGGGTTACAGTATTTTTAGCCACTTGTAGCCACAGATTAGGGTTACAATTACATCTTGTAAAAACCTATAGCCAGAGGTTAGGGTTAGGGTTACGATTGTAGCTTTTAACAACTTATGGCGAGAGGTTAGGGCTAGGGTTACAGTATTTTTAGCCACTTGTAGCCACAGATTAGGGTTACAATTACATCTTGTAAAAACCTATAGCCAGAGGTTAGGGTTAGGGTTGTGGCTTTTAGTCACTTTTAGCTGAAGGTTAGGGTTACAGTATTTGTAGCCACTTGTAGCCAGAGGTTAGGGTTAGGGTTACGATTATAGCTTTTAACAACTTATGGCGAGAGGTTAGGGCTAGGGTTACAGCTTTTAGCCACTTTTAGCTAAAGGTTAGGGTTAGGGTTACAGTATTTTTAGCCACTTGTAGCCACAGATTAGGGTTACAATTACATCTTGTAAAAACCTATAGCCAGAGGTTAGGGTTAGGGTTGTGGCTTTTAGTCACTTTTAGCTGAAGGTTAGGGTTACGATTGTAGCTTTTAACAACTTATGGCGAGAGGTTAGGGCTAGGGTTACAGCTTTTAGCCACTTTTAGCTAAAGGTTAGGGTTAGGGTTACAGTATTTTTAGCCACTTGTAGCCACAGATTAGGGTTACAATTACATCTTGTAAAAACCTATAGCCAGAGGTTAGGGTTAGGGTTGTGGCTTTTAGTCACTTTTAGCTGAAGGTTAGGGTTACAGTATTTGTAGCCACTTGTAGCCAGAGGTTAGGGTTAGGGTTACAATTGTAAATTAAACCAACTTATGGCGAGAGGTTAGGGCTAGGGTTACAGCTTTTAGCCACTGTTAGCTGAAGGTTAGGGTTGGGGCTTTTAGCCAGAGATTAGAGTTTTCAGCCTCAATTATAAATTTTGATTGCAAGCTGCAAGTAGAGAATAGTTGGCATTTCTGCATTACAAAAAAATTTGTGATATTAATTCAGAAATAGAGAAACTCAACTAAAAACTTAAGCCACAAAACTTTATTAGTTATGTTTTAGACAATATTTAACAAACCACGGCAAAGATTATGATGCTATGACATTTTTGGACAGTTTTTGACGCCTTACAATGCCATGACATTTTGTTACATCTTTCATCTGTAATATACTATGACCTTTTTTTTTTTTTTTTTTACATTTTCATGACACATATTATGTTTTACTGTACTATGACATTTTTACTTCTGACTACTTTGACTTATACTGATATTACAAATTACGTTTACATTACTTCTATTAATACAGATTACTAATACATTATTTTTAAATTGTAGGTTACTTATTACACCTTTTTGATATACTGAATGCTGAACATACACAATTTAATGTCAGTTCTCTGTGTTAGACAGTTGATGTAAAGCTGTCTGAATTACCTCGAGGCCTCTGTCCTGGTCTCAAAGAATTTCTTCATTGTACGAAGACTTTGTGATCATTGACGACATCTCCGATCATGGACCATGTCTCTGCAATCGTGGACAATGTCTTGGACAAAGTGGTGACACCTGGAAGAAATCAGAGAAACATACAAAGGAAAAATTATCATGTTCCTCATAAACAATTTAAAACACAGATAAATATTCAACATTACAGCTGAAGCAGAACATTGTCCAAACATTACAGGGCTTAGACAGAAAATGAACATCATGTCATCTCCTCCTGAAGAATCACCAACAAAAAATATTTGGGAAAAAAGTAAAATGATTATTAATTGTGTGTCTATCAACTAATCACTGAAGCAATAATGTGTGATACTGTGAACTGTGCAACAACAATAAACGCTACCAGTTAATTTTTGAATGGAAGATTTTAACTTGTGTTGTTTATTATACTTCAGTAAAAAGTCTGAGTATTTCTTCCACCACAGATGGTCACATACAAAATCATTATTTCACATTTCAACATTCTTCTTATACTTAAAATGTCTGTGTTGTTTTCATGTAATGAATAACAAACAAATTTACAAAGGTCTTGCCAGTAGCTTACATGAAAAAGTTAAATAAATACATGTAGAACTGGTTGTGACCACTGTAAAGACATTTTAAACATCACCCTCTGACCAACACTTAAAATTAACACACTTATGAACAACTCACTCCAATATATTATTTGTAGAATTTATATTGTTTTATATGGTGTAGTCTAGCACATAGACATAATTAAAAATTTCTTATCATGTACAATCAAACTAATAGTTTTCTTTGTCATATGATAAAGATTAAATGCTATTGATTAAGTAAAACAAGAAAATCCCACCTTGAGCTCTGAACAATTACACTGAGTACTTTTTTTTTTATTTAATAGACACAATTAGTCAGTTCTTTATATTCAGTACTAAATTCATTTAATACTACGGTTTGAGGTGGTTTGAGCAGCAAAGCAAATGCTGGCATTAATAATTTATCTTATCAACACATTTTTTTCAGACTGGGTAAATCTTTAGGACACATACCTGTTTGGTCTGTAAGGTGAGAGCTGGTGTTCCAGGTGGTGGTCCAGGCAGCATCAGCTGAACGAGTAAACCTGGAAAACACAAGTACAACACTTGAAAAACAAATAACCTAATTAATAAAGAATAGTTCACCTGCCACCTACTTTTGAGGCTTAAGGAACACAGAGAATCTAGTTTTCAAGTTTGTGTTTAACACAAAACAGCTCAATAAAGTGTCAAGTCACAACAAAAAAATTTCTAATCAATAATATGCACACAAAATGACAAAGAGACAAAAAACTGAGTTGCAAAATGATCACAATGAGAAATGAACTGCCACACTGAAACACAAAATGGCCACAGAGAAACGTTAAACTGTACTAAACACTAGTAGGCTACTAAATCTTGCTCATAGACAGCAATATTCACCAACAACAGTAAGCTTGGCCAAGGAGGTCCATGTCCAACTGAAAACTCAACATTGATTCTGTATTTACATTTGATCCTTGAGTTGTTCCCTCAGCCGTAAGATAGAGCAAATGTGATACGTGACAGAAAAGGTATGATACGATGGACAATAAAGAGAGAAAATGCTGCACTGAAAAAAAAAAAACACTTTAAAAAAGGAAAGCTTTAGAAGCTGATGCAGCCAAATGTACCAAACTGAATAATTTTTTTTTTTTATTAACACAAGGTCGCAGCATTCAGTAAGGTGCCAGGTGGAGATGATGATACAGGTAAGCTAGCAGTAGGTTTAAGCTCAAGATGCCAGGTGTGCAAAACAAAACACAACATATAATGTGAAAACCACCATTCAAGTTTATGAATCAAGTCAATGAACTGTTTGGCATTATATAGCCTAACTTATACGATACAAAGTTCTTTGCAAATAGTTACAAGAACTAAGTGTGAAACACTTCCTTAGCCCCTCAGCAGCAGCCCCTCAACCAGTCTGCTAGTGAGAGTGAGGAAGAGCCACCAAGTACAAGCAATGAGCTCAGAACTCCAGAGAGGACAGGTGGGATTCAATCAGTGTTAATATTATAAAGAGTACAGTCTAGACCTGTTCTACAGGAAAAGTGGCCAGAAAAACTGAATGATGAATAGTTAACTGAATTATGAATAGTTATCATAACTATTCACAGTCATGACAGATATTAAATAAAAAGTTGCAACTATGAGATAGTAAGCTATAGTTATATGATCATATTTAGACTTTTTATCTCAATATTATGACTCATAACTACGACTTACCATGGGTATTTTTTTTTTTTTAAATCAAGTGCAAGTTTTTATGATATTTTAAGTGGTATAAATGGGCATTCATAGACGCGAGAAAATAATTAGAACAATTTTTAAACTTGCCTCAGAAGCAGTGCCAGGACCCAGCAGCACACCCAGTGCAATGATTGCTGTCAGTGACACACAAGGCAAAAGTGAGCTGTTGCCTACAGTGTGTAAAAAATTGGACTTGATCAAATTGGCTCCAGTATCACCAGTATTTATGATCATACTTAAGTGTGTCAAATGAGAAATTTAATTTTGATAAATATACTATGAATAACAAGGTTGTAGAGAATAGCACACTATTTCATACTTATATACTAGGAAGGGTAAAATTATAAATCTCTAGTAAAAGGTTGTAAACTAAAGTGGGCTGGTCTGAGCCATGAAACTCCCGGGCTGAAAATAAGCCCCACTCCCTGTACAGGACAATGGAAAAACAACCACAAAGAAGCTGACCATAAGTAGATGTAAAACAGCCAGCTAGAGACGCAAGACGACGCGATAGACCACAAATAGACACAATAATGATACACAATAATAAAATGATCACATCGACGTGATCATCTTAAAATGACCAAGACGGGGCAAAAAACTACAAAGAAGCAGTAAAATGCCTGCAAGTAATTGTAAAGGTTTGCGAAGACTACTAAACAGTTACCACCCTCCACAACTCATGTCAGGAACGCTTTAGTCACAAAAACACGAACACACTTTATAAAAACGATAAAGCTAATGCTAACGCTCAACTCTAATGCTAATGCTAACACACATTTGTAACACAGCCAGTTAAAGACGCGAAATGATATAAAATGACCACAAATGCCACAAACCAGTTACAACAACACGATAAACCACCAGAAACTGACCAGGATGGAACACAAAATGACAAAGAGATGCAAAATGTCGGTAGAGTGCAAACAAATACAGAGATTTAGAGCCCATAGCGTTGACATCCGTCCACCTTGGGTGCCCACAACTCATGTCAGGGACACCGCAGACACAGAAATACAAACACACTCTTACCCACGCGATATGAATGACTGAAAATGTAATTAAAAGATATCGTTACAAAGCAATTTAGCTAACGCTAACACTCTCCGATAACGTTAATGCTAATGCTAGCCGCTACTTGTTAGCCTTACCTTAGGTGTGTTCGGCGTCCAGTCTCCCTCCTGTTCGCCAAAAAACAGCTCCAACGTTTGTTTTAGCATCCAGACCTCTTCACCAACGACATAAAATCATCTCCAGAGTTTGTTTTAGCAGCCAGACCTCTTCACCAACAACATAAAAGAAGCTCCAGAGTTTATTTTAGCAGCCAGACCTCTTCGGTAAACGACGTTTTCTCATAGCACTGGCAAACAGAGGCAATGTTTTAGACTTGGTTTAAATCTGTTTTCCGAATTCGTTTCTCCGCCTCTCTACGCTCCTCCCAGAAGCCAATGACGAGACACGTCGCCAATGACGACATACGTCAGCTAACACTGAAACGCTGATTGGACGGCCGATGCTGGTCCGTCCAGCAACCACCTCTGATTGGTCTTAAAATACATCCATCGTAAAGATAGAGAGAAGCTAGATGTATTATAAGATATGGTGCACGGCCACGCGCCAGACATATGGATGTATTATTACAGCCGATTACCGGATCGAAAATGGCGCCCATTCAGTCATATCAGAGTTGCTCGCTTGGCGCATACGCTGAAAAAGTGAAAAGGGTTTTGGCTTCCGGGTTTACTTCCGCGTTATGCCTTTGAGCATAACCTTTGATGCTTCATTTCTAATGTGAAATCTAGGACTTTTTGAGTCTTTGCTTTGATCACTAGACCCCAGAACTTGCTGAATCTCATGAGGATCAAGTGAGTTAGTATTATAATATCTATATATATATATATATATATATATATATATATATATATATATATAACAGTTATTAACAAAACTACAAATAAACAACAAAACCTATGCAGTTGTAACACATAATGGTTTCTTGAATTAAACATGAAACCTCCACATATTCATTTTCTGTAATGCAAATACATAACATTTCCAGAGACATAAAATCTTCCTTTAAATACATTTTTACAATCAATCATGTTTTCATAGTACAGTTGGTAGTGTGATTATTCAGGAGGCAGAATCACTCACATTTAAAACTGTTAGAGCATTACAGCAGGGATTTAAATTTCAGTTTCAAGAAAAAAACAAGTCTAAACCTGACTTATTTTAACTGTATTCAAAAGCCAACATTTATGAACACACTTTCAAACTGACTCCATTAAAAGTTGCTGAATTTGTTATAAGCAGTTCCTGGTTGCAGTGTATCCATGGATTACTGTGACACTGAAGAAAACTGAAATGATAATTCTAGACCTCGACTAGAATTTTATGTACTGTTATTGATTAAACCATGGTGCATAATGTGGTTAAAATTAGCTCCAAATTAACCAGTTTCAACACTTCTACTTTAAATGCAATTAAAATGCACCAGTAATAGTAATCCAGTTACATGAAAAGATATATAATACCAACTCTGTATGCTGAATACTTTCATTTTTGATAACTCTGGGCTTTTACCTAAGTAAAAAATTGAATGCTGGATTCTTACTTATAATGGACTATTTTTACCCTGAGGTATTGCTAGTTTTACTACTTTAGTACAGTATCTAAATCTTCCTTCCACCAATGCAGCTCTCTAATACGTGTGTGATAACTCTTGAAAAGTTTGTATTGTCAAACATGACAAAACACAATTACAGCCCTGAATGAAAGACAGACAGAGGGAAGGGGGCTGGGTAGTGTGCTGAATGGAAAAATCAGAGGTCAGATAGAAAGCCCTCTCCTTTTTAAGTGTCATCTGGATTTCATTTCATAAATTCCACATATTTTACATGTACTGGCCGCAATTTTCACTAGCTCCTGAAAACGAGGAGCCTTGTATAGCCCTTGACTGGCCAACAGTTCTGGACAGCAGCAACCTGGCCTCTTATTACCCTCTTCAAACACACACTCGCACATAAACACACATACACTGAAGCTGGTGTAGAAACATGCCTCGTGACAGAAACGCATAGCAACAAATAAATAAGCCCACAAAGCCAAATTATCCGTGACATTAATCAGAGATGTGAGGGATTTTTACATGGCGAGAGAATGAAAGAGAAAGTGGCAACAGAGAGCCACGGGTGTGAAAAGGGCTATTGAGTCTGGACTGGGGTGTCCCGCACCTGCGCTGTCTATTCACCCCACTGTTTACACACTGTCATCCACAATTAATACCTCCTGGGGACTGGGCTGCTTGCCCTCTACAGGGCCCCTGGACCCATCCAGGGCCCTTATGGATGCCTAATTGAGCATACCACTCTCCTGATTGAATTAACAGCTCTGTCTCTGGGACCTTTTCCCCTTCCACTGAGGAGGGGGACTATTCCACACCCGCATGGGACCCCTGTACCGTCCCACAGAAGACAGAGCAGAGGGGAGGAGGGGGGTTTGGTGGTGGCTGGAGAAAGCAAAGGGTCAGAAGGGGGAATTGTTGAAACTGTCCAGAAAACGTGTCCCTTTCTGTTGGCAAACCCAGGCTAGAAATGTGAACTGAGGGCAACGAAAGGTCTCAGTCTTCACAGGACCAGCGGGTTCCAGCAGGGCAGCGAGTGTGCAGGACAGGGCGAGTGAAAAGACTGGATTGTTGAGAACATACACAACATCAGCATACAATACTGCACACTTTCATCTGAGTGCTTGTGATGCTAACTTTCTCACAATCCACATTCATACAGAGATACTGTAGTTTATTAAATTAAGAATAAATCACAAAAATGTAATTTAGCAATTAAGTTAATTTTAAAAGAATTTTTTTTTTTAAATTAATAAATATAAAATATAAAAATAATATTTTATTGCAAGTTACAGATACTGCCATACTCTCATCATATTAGTGAAGTAAATGACCCATGTTTCATAGGCAAATATCAGCCATATAAGCATATAGACTATCATTCTTTATTTATATTTTTCTGCCTTTGGGTATTAGAAGCAGACTGATATGTTAAAAAAAGACTGATTTTTAAAAAGGATAAATTAACAAGACTGTAGAAGTCAGACAAAAATAGCAGGGATCACATTTGGTTCACTGAGCTTGTCTGAACAGCATTATACACTCACTAAAAATGTTCCGCTCTGAGCGAACACCCCTACAGTGTCCTCTTGGCACAATCCACTACAATAGTAGTAAAATATAATAATGTGGAAAATCAGAAGCCCTCTGGAGAGGTGGAAATGCACGGAGACCGACTGTATCTTCTTTATTTCCAGATCTGTAAAAGAGTTTGCCATGTCTTTATCCGTACTTGTCAAAGTTCAGCACACATGTAGAGCTGAAAATCAGATCCGCTTCTTGAAGAGAAATGAAATGGGTGAATTCATCTCAGCTGAGGCTGCTGACTGTCAAGGTCATTCAGCCAAAAGTGGTTATTGTCTGGATTTCATTCAGTCTGTAATCTCTTGGCTGGATTCATGTGTTGCCTCTGTGTAAAAATTGGCTTTCTTAGTGGAGTGAACGGCACATCGATCCTCCAAACTGCACTGATACTGCCCGCACTTTGTTATTTTAACTACAGACTTTTCTGGTAGATCTCTCAGGCCTCTAACAACTTTTCCAAAGTAGGAGATCAGTTTGTACTCCTAGGACATCATGAATGATTACATTTTTTGTAATATATTTCATGTATTTTATAAAATATGTTAAATATATAGTTTATAGAAAACACAAATAATGACATCTCCAACATCAAACATAAACTCTTCTCTTTGGTGTCTTGATTTTTACATCCAGGGCCATAATCAGGACGTAGGAAATACAAAGACTTTTCTAATTTAACTGAAGGCAGATTTCAGGGTCTGGTGTTTGTCCTCCTTGTCCTTTTAAGGTAACTACAACGAATATGTGCTCACATATACTTTTAAATTAATCTTAGAATCAGGATTTTGGCACCTTTTGACTGGTTCCCAGCACAAAACCAGCAGATGAGGGAATGCTCTAGGCCCTCGCCACCAGCCGGGCATTGCAGTGGTCTCCATGACTGCGCCGAGCAGCTCACCTCTCGATGAACCCCCCAGTCCAGCTTTGGTGGTGGGGAGCATGCCCTACCAAAAACAAAAACAAAAACACAAAAATTCTGTCGAGCATACCCCTGCACCAGTGAACTGTGCAGCAACCACACCATGCCCCGTTCCCCTTTGGCCCCCCTCCCAGACCCCATGCCCCCAGTTAACAAGCCAGCCAGCACGTTCCCTGTTGTCACTTGTTACCCACTGTCCTCCTGATACGGCTCGCGGGCGGGGCCAATTAAACTCGCACTGTTCCCCACACCGGGTCAGGAGTTTAGTGGGTCATCATCACTGTGATTTTCACCCAGAGTTATCTAATCCTGATTCAACCGCTCTGACTGGACCAAACCAGACCAGTCTGTCTTCATAAAGTGGCTCTCGATGAATACATGTATTCATGTGGTGATGGTGTGTAGTCAAAGAAAAGTCACAGAAATACACAACAGAGGAAACTTCTACTGTTATACAGTATTGTACCAGTAACAGTCGACCTGAGGGAACTGAGTCTAATGCTAATTGTACTTACTGTAACTACCTCTTCTGCTAATGTTACACCCACAGAAGTCAAGAAATCAAGGAGGGAAGGAGGTTTAATACAAAAGTTCAGGTTTACAATTCATATTCACCTTAACCTCCTCAGATACTCCCAAGCTATCACTAACAGGGCAGGGGTTCCACTACACACCTGTACACACACACTGACATCAGTAAGTCTTGCACAGTAAGTGAATTAACAAAGTTCACACTTGTGATTATTTTTACTGCAAACAATTAGCAACCATGTCACACCTTTAGCCTGTCCTGACTGACCTAACTGGGACTTCACCTGAGTGAAGTTAGTGATGGATAAACAGATAAACAAATATTACAAATCTTTATAGAAAAAACCGTATTACACAGATATTAAAACACGTACTGATGAAATGTTAAACCGTCATGACTAAACTTTAAAATACCTGCTGCGTCCATCTGCTTTGCCACCGACAACCAGGCGCCTTCAACCCCGCAGGGAAACTGGTCTGAAATACATGAAAACACCAAGTGTCTCTCACACACACACACACACAACAGCATTAAACACGACACACAGAAATCTGCCTCAGGCCTACCAGCTGTTCTTCTGTCTCACCTGCACGCCGGCATCAGCACGGGATGAGGCGTGCACCTGTCTCCACTCCACCGGCCTGAACCAACACCGCTACCTGCGTTCCTCCTGCAGGTCGCCCCAAACTCACTAACCGCTGCACCTCCACTCCACTCCGCTAGCTGCGACCTTTCTCACTAAAAACACACAATAGATCAGTAGCAGTGATAGTAACACACACATAACACACAAAACACACATATCCAATAGCTGTGATGGCTGCTGTAAACTTCAGTCAACAAACACATACTCACATTACTGAGAAGTGCATGTTTTGTACCATCTATGTGTAACTGCTGTCGTGTTTTGGTGAAACTTTATTGACTAAAAACCAGTGTCTCCACAGTACATTCATCACAAGAGGCTTCATAGATAAAACTGCAGCTTGTCTAAAGAAATAAAAACACAAAATTGCATTGAAATGTTTTAAAATGGAAACACTAAGTCATGAAGATACATACAGATACACAGCAGCACACATTTAATAATAAAACCAGTTGACGCTGCTGAACCCGAATCATAAATCTGTGATATTATAGTGACCTCTAGTGGCTATTTACAGCTATTATAGCCTATGTAATTTCACACACATGAAGGATGGCAGATGGCAGCTGCCTGCAGAGATTAAAAACATCATTTTTAGATACACTCGACTTTCATACCATGTGTTTACAGATTGTAGTACCACCTCACACACAGTACAGATTATTATAGTGGTAAATAATTTTGGAAACTGAATGGAATTATTATGAAAACAGTCTTGGCTTTACAGACATATAATTGTCTCTGGTAGAAAATCAGGTCTATAGGAGGAACTTTGCTCCAGGCTAACACACTCATACCATTAGGCCGATGTTTTGTTATATGTTAAAAGCTTGTAAGTGGAGTGGACAGGCGGCGCTGGGTTAATTGCAGTGTGCAGACTGTATTTTTAGCACATTTGCCACAAGCAGGCGGAGCTAAGGAGGCTGAGATGGAAGGATGCTGCTGAATAGCAGGTGGAGTCCGCGGATGTTTACGGGATGCACTTTGCCGAGGGAGTAACACGGGGAGCTGGGTAGGAGACCTCTGCTGTTGTGAAGTCTGAATTCCACTCTGGGGACGGTTTTGTATTTAGTTTTAATCGGAGAGGACACGGATCTGAGCTCCGCCGCTCGGTAGACTGAACAGGCTGCGAAAGGCTCCGTCTGTGTCTGTCGTGTCGCTGGAGGTTGCGACGATGTGATGCTCCATCGCTGGGTCGACGGCCGAGGCCTTTTTCCCTGAAACCTGATATTATGCAGGGAACAAGGGGGAGTGGACGGATTCAAGGGGAACAAAGCACCGGTTTAGAAAACGTTTTGCAAACTGGCAGGTTAGTGGATGTGTGTGTGGTGCGACACCGCATGGAATTCAACCGAACACCGGGATCAAACAGCAGTAAATATGGTCTTTGTTAACAGCACAGAAAACAGCAGCCACACATTCAGCAGAATCTGATGGGGTCTCTCGGACTTAGAGTCATTTTTAATTAGAGTGAATATATTTGTTGTTCTGTGTCCTGCTGATACACTGTAGAAAAGTCTAGGCCTTCACTGTTTGTGAGGTGTGAGTCCCTGTCAGTGAGCAGAGAGCCCAGAGCTTGTTTATCAGCCAGAATCTCAGTCAAGTTTTTTTTTTTTTTTTAATCAGGCTTTTACTCTGTGCTGGTTAATAATATATGTTGCAGGGTCTGGTCTGATTTGTAGGTTGACTGTGTGATATAGAGTGAAAAATATTGCTATGAGTAATCAAATTCTCTCAGCCTAGTAACTCTGCCAAAAATAGATTCTCTATTAAAGGACTGTGGTGTTTTTTCGTGTGTTATGTCACTTCCCTGAAGGGAAAATGTCTCATCTGGTGTAAAATCAGTGAGTGCATGAATATGTGTTCATGCATGCATGCAGCTCTGAACCTGCGTTATGACCCTCCCCCACAGACTGCATCTCTCTTAAGCTCTGGACTGAATGCTACGGTATAATCCTCTAATTGAAAACTCTTCCCACTATTTTATCCACTTCCCCTCATGTATCATACAACCCCCCCTCCATCCATTGATCCCTGCCCCCTCCTTCCTCTCTCTACCTGCAGTATTAGCCAACTATGGTTGACCCCTCGGAGGCTGAGGAGCAGAATAAGTGTAAAGGTCCACAGCTCGACACGCCAGCCGTGGCCACCGAAGACCCTCGACTGCCAGAACAAGCAGATGACACGACTACAGAGGAGGATGGGGATGCCGGTTTTGAGACACCACCCACTGGCAGTTCTGAGCCGAGCCCCTGCCACGCTGCATCCCCGGCGGGGACAGACGCTGCCTCTCAGGGGGCAGCACCTCAGCAACCACAGACTCAGACGGATGCGTTGCCCAAGATGCACCTGGACCTGTACAACTTTGACTCACCGGCTGCAGAGGGCAGCCGCTATGTCCTAACAAGCCCCCGCTCTCTGGAGGCGTGCGCTCGATGTGGGGTCAAACCTGTGGAGCTGCTGCCCCGCCCACTCACCGACTTCGCCCGGGAGGCCCCCGGACGCTCCATGCGTGTCGCCACAGGGCTGTTTGAAGTCTACGAGAGAGACAGGCACGCCAAACTGAGGCAGTGCAGGGAGGAGAGGGAGAGGATCGTCAGGGAGGAGAAAAGAAGGATTCTGCAGGCGACAGTCAACAGCAGCAGCAGCGCAGCACCCTCCTCTGTGGACAAAGCCTCTCCTGGCTCCAGTCAGCCTCCTAAATCTGGGTCAGTGACCTCCAGCTCTGCCCCTGATGCTTCCACTAGAGCCACGGCATCAGCTCCAACCTCTAAAACAGGTACAACTCTTTTATCTAAAGCCCCTGCCTCCACACTCAGTACCTCTCCTAAATCTCCCCAGTCATCAAAAACTGGTTCTGCAACCTCTACACCATCTTCTAAAGGTGGTTTCCAAGGGTTTGTAAAGCATCCTTTGTCCTCATCGACTGAACAAGTAAAAACCACAAGGCCTCTCTCGTCTGGCCCTCCGCCAGTAGTCAGGAAGTCCTCCGGTGGTAAATCTTCAAACACTTTCCCCAGATCGACGCCAAAACCGCCCTCCTTCCCCAGAGCCAACTCCACATTAGCATCATCAGCGTCAAAGCCTGCCGTTCAGAGCGCTGGGACTCCTCTTAACGGTGTGACAGGAGGACCGTTCTCTCAGCACAATGGACATCTTGGATTTCACTCCAAGGTGAGAGGAAAAAGCCATTCGCTGGAGTCTTTACAGCGAAGGATGGATCCCGTCTGCTCTTCCACCTCCACCACCACCACTACCACTACCTGCACCTCGTCAGAGTCAGGTGCTTCCTCCTCTTACAGTTGGGATGGTGTTCGAGATCACTGGGCCAAAGTCTCCAGCCCCCGAGCTCGCACTCTGGCTACTTTCAACTCTCTGATGGGCCGCAGCCTCAGCCTCGGTGACCTCAGCCACTCGCCTCAGACGACGCAGAAGGTGGAGCGTATAGTGAAGGAGGTGAAACGTCGAGGCCTGAAGGCCGTGTCTGAGCGCGACCGCAAAATTGCAGCGCTGATGCTCGCGAGATATCAGGAGGAAGACATCATGAGTCAGACCCGCTACGTGGCTCATCTTCAGTGGGACAGTGAGCGCAGGATGGAGGAGCTGCGGCGAGAGCAGGAGGAGAGGGAGAAGCAGCGTGCGGTGCTTCAGTGCCAGCGAGTGTGGCAGACACAAGTGTCAATACGTCAGCGCAGACTGAGCCAGCAGGAGCGAGAATCAGCAGCTGCCAAGATGCGACAGGCTGAGGAGAACGAGGAGCGATGGAGAGAGCTCGCAGAGCAGCAGGAGCGCAGCCGCCTGCTGAGGTTACAGCAGGCAGCACGGGAGGAGAAGCATAAGAAATCACTTCAGGAGCAGAACCTGAAGGCCCTGGAGGAGGAGAGGGCGGCCATGCTGGAGCAGGAGAGGCTGCTGCTGAAGGAGAAGCTCACCATGGCTGAGCTGAAGAGGCAAGAGAGGGAGCACCAAACACAGGAGGAGAGACGGGGTCTGAACAAAGCAGAGAAGAGACGTCACGCTGCCCTGATACAGGAAATTGCTCGCAGAGAGCAGGAGGAGAGGGAGGAGGCCAGGAGGGCAGCAGAGGAGAAGCTCAGCCGCTCCCTGGAGAATTACGAACAGATAGTTGAGCGTCGAGGGCAGGAGCTGAAAGAAAAGGCCAAGCGTGAGGAGAAGCAGATCCAGAAAGCACGCAAGGCTGCAGAGAAGCGTGAGAGGCAGCAGCAGCAGCAGCTGGAGGCTCGCGTGAAGGAGGCCGAGAAACGAGCACAACAGGCGGCTTTGGTGGCCGAGGAGAGGGCCAAAGAGAAAGCTCAGCGGGCCATCCAGAGCCGACAGGAGAAGGAAAGACTCCAGAGGCTCAACAGGCAGCGCGTGGAGGAGGAGGAGAAGCAGAGGCGCCTGGAGCTGCTCCAGTCCATCGAGAGGAAGCTGGAGAAGAGCGAGCAGATCTTCAGAGAGAAGAGGGCAGTGCTGGAGAGCGCTCGCTCCGTGGCCCGAGCGTCTTTTCACGTGCGAGACAAAGTGCGGGAGGAGACCAACATGCGCACATTCGATAAAATGGCCCTGGAAGCACAGCTGAAAGCCAGCCTGGATGAGAAATAAACCCACAGCTGTGTTGTGAACTCTACTTCTGGTCATGTGCTCGGCTCTTGCCTTCATTATGGCCCTCGTCACTCAACTTCCTCTCACAAACAACCACAGTGTTATTTTTTCCTGACATATCTTTACCCATCAGTTGGTTTGATTACATTTCAACCATTTTTATCACATCAAAGCAAACCAAATCATTTTGTATTATGGATGTAATGAGACTACAGACTGTATCATGAGCTGTTATAAATTAACAGTAAAGCCTGTGTGGGACTTACAGTAGACTTCATAGTAGATAAGAGTGTAGAGAGAGCTGCCTTGTGCAGCAACACAACCCCACCACCACTCTCTCTTTGCCCTCTGCTCCATCTATCTTAGCTACTGGACTGAAAGCTGTGCGGGAATGAAAAGAGTCATTGTTTACCAGGAAGCACAACTCCATGACAACTGCAGAGGCTTTTAAGGGAGCACTCCTGTAAGGGAAAATTAAGCATAAGAAGAAATCAAAAGCAAATGGTACTAGGACCCCCCTAAAGCAAATGAGGGATCTTTTTGTACACTCAACAGAACACACACACACACACTGTGACACAGCTAGATATAGCATGGAAATCAAGCCCCCGGGCTGGACACTTGTCTGTACCTAACCGCTGACAGTGCAGCACAGGAGAGCCACGTGTACGAGCCCTGTGCTGATGAAGCAACGGAGGACGGCGGCTTCTGCAGCAGAGCCATTCTTCCTCCCATCTCCTTCAAGGACTCCCTCTGTCTCCCCTCTTCATGTCAGATTACTGTAAACAGTGATGTGCTCTGAGAGACAGCCGCCTCTCGACTCCCCCGCCCTCGATCTGCTACCAGCACAGCTGCCTATTGACCGTGCCAAGGTCAACAGGTACGAGTTTTTATTGCTTTTACAGGTTATGCAACGCCTTCTGTTTTGTTGTATGTGCTGTTGCCTCTCAGTGCTTTCAATTTAAAAAAAAAAAACACACACACACACACACACACACACACACAACAACAGCCCTTGGTCACACTGACCCGACTTGACAGTGCAAAGAAAAAAAAAATGCATCTGCTCATGAGCCAACATGCAAGCCAACAACAGGCTTTAAAGGCCTCTGGCAGCACTAATCCTACAATCTCTCAGATTAAAAAAGAAAGAAAGGGTGATACACAGTGTTTGCCCTCTGATGTAGCTGTTGCCATAGCGATAGAAATCAGGATAGAGCTAGCAGGAGGTGAATGAGCGAGCTGAGAAAGACTGTGTGGGAATATGAGGGGGCTGCCTGTGGGGAGCTGGCTCTCTGACGGCTCGTTCTGGCTGTTTCTTTGGAGGGTGTTATTAGGAAAGAGCCATCGGTTTGTTAGATTTACATCTGTGTTAGGTAGAGACATCACTGCAGCAGTCCTTAAAAACCTTCAGCCACAGTCCCTGCAGCACATCTGTGGCCAGGAAGCAGACTAGAATTAACATTTCAGACAGTCATGTGTCTGATACCTGCTAACCACTGAGATAAAAGCCAGAGTGTAATTGAAATGCAGCATTAGACCAGCAGAGGACTGACAGGCTTATGGCACTGACTGAGCCACGCTGTTCCCAACAGATAATCAAGGGGAGGTGATGTAAGGTTAGAGGATGAGACGGCAGATTTGTAGGCGCTTATGATGCTGACTGAAATGATGTCAATCTAGAAAAGGTTATATTAACATGCAGAAACATAAAAGCTGCAGTAGATGCCTCCTAGTTATCTACATGTTTGCAGGTACAATCCTGAATGAAAAAGAAAACATCAGTAGATCGGAGAAGTAAGAGGAACAGATGACCTGCAGACTTCTGTCTGCTCTTGTCAGAGCTCGGGTCAAGAGAATTACAGACAGGTTGAGGGAAGTGATTCAGCACTTTCATTTTTAGAAACTCAGGCTTCTGCCTCATGGTCTCCATGAAAATTTGAGACAATATGGTAGACCTTTCTAAACTATGCTGATGCTCCAAACTCTGTATATTGAAGCAAACACAGCAATAATAATCATTAGTAAACCAAATTAAAAAATAAAAGAAAGATATATAAGTAATACAGGAGGTGAAGTATCTATCTAACCAGGATCCTGTTGTTATGAATATATTCTTATCTCTAGTCAGTAAAAACATACTCTTGCTCGAGCCATATGATTTAATGTGAAATGTAGTTACAGTTTACATTTTGAAGTGAGAAAATTGATTTTACAATAAACCTGGAGAGGCTATGCTTCATCCTCAGCACTACTTCAACACCGATGATATAAAACTAAATATAAATTCTCAACATACTATGTAATAATCAAATAATAATTCATGCACCGTCTTTTGCTGCCAAACAAGAATACAGATCCCCAAAGAGCTCTATCATGTACTAACTTGTGTTTTAGCATTGCAAAGGCTCTGGACAATTATGTTTCTGAACCACATCCAGCAGTCAATGGAATGTGTTCACAAGATGTCACGTCTTTAAAACTGCCCGTCAGACTGTAACTTTGCTGCTGAGAGAGCTCAGATGTCTTGAAAATTTTTACTGACCACTGAATTTACAAAGCTGACTTTATTGTTTTAATCCAATGAACACTGATACATAATGTTTGATAGCATAGTTTCTTTTTACTGTTTTATCTTGAATTTTTACATTAAGACTTTATTCTAATGCCCCATTTAGGATTTCTAAGTAGTTTATAAACCCTTAATAGAAGGTTTTTATCACATTATAATGGAGTTTTAAGCCGATTCCAGGACTTTTAAAGGTTTGTGAACATGTTTGTGAACACATTTAACTCCTCACGTCAAACATGTGAAACCATTTCACGTGAAGATTTTTACACAGCTGTAAACATATATAACAACTCCACTACAGTGTTATAATCCATTAGTGTTTAATAGGGAGGTTAGAATAAAGTGTTACCCATATTATTTGTGGAAGTGACAAAAATACTTTTGTATTCTTGAAGCAGAAATATCTGTTTAAACCCACACCTCTCACTTTGTCGTTTTATGTGCTGCAGGTCGTGGTGATGAACGGGAGCTGGTGATGTAACCCACAATCCTCCCCAACAGAACCTCTCTTCCCACACTGAGCTTTGTGAGTGTAAAACAAACAAGTCTCTCCCCTGATGGAAATACATCCATATCAAAGTTTTTGTATTCACTTTCAACTAGTAACAGTGCCATCTATTGTGCTGCTGAGAACGGGAGTTGAGAAAGCTAAACCAGACATGAACCTACAGCCTTTTACCTGCATTAATGAAATGACATTTACAAGGTTCAAACACAGCTTTATTAGCATCAAGGCATGTTGTTCAGTCCATTATATGTTCCCTCTTACCTTACCGTGACATGTGGGCTTCTTTTCTGTATAATTTCTGGTGTTAAGTTTACTTAACATTTGTACATTAACATAATTTGCTTGCTTCTGTGAATTACATTGAGTTGCTTCGTCAAGAACAGATTTTGAGATGTAGCAATAATGAAATGGTCAAGGTTGATATCAGACTCATCTGTGAGCTCATTGTCTTCATCAACCCTCTGTTTAAGAAAAGGACACAACCCGGGCAAACAATCAAAACCAGAAAAATAAAGACAAACATTTTTCAAGATGCATTTGTATTGTCTTTACTATCTGCTAAACACACTCTCAGTCTTTTATAGTATTACTGTGGTTTTAATGGTGAAAACACTAGAAACTCAAGGTACAAGGCTACAGTCATACACTGACTGACTGTTATTAACACGTCACTGTATGGTCTACAGTATAATCTCATCATGTGTTACAGAGTTTATTAATGTCAAGTAACAAAAGTACACTATGGTATGGAAACCCATTTCTGCCAATGTGATGAAAAACATCCTGTAAGTCACTGTAATAAGAAACTCAGTGTAATGAAGGAGAAACTTTCCTAAAGTAAGTTTCTCATTACAATGACTTACAGCATCTTTTTTTCTTTTCATCACATTGGCAGAAATGGACTTCCATAGAATGATCTTAGCTGGTGGAGCCCCAAATGTTCAGTGGTGGAAGAAGTACCTGTATTGTTCACTTAAGTAAAAGTACAATTTTTATTTGTGCTATCAATTTGTAAGAAAAGTTTTCCTCAAGGTAGAGCTGGTTTAAATACACTTTAAATACAGGTGGTTATTTTAACCCAGTGGTTCCCAGTCTAGTAGCTGGGCCCCTCCAGAGCGTCACCAGATAAATCAGAGGGGTAGGAAAGAAGGAATTCGTGTTATTTTTCCTTTCATTCTGAACTTCAAGTATTTAAATTAAACCAACAAAAAGTTTAAAGGGGAAATCTCATTTTGGTTTAATGGGCAACAACTCGTCAACATCTTAAAGATGTGAAGGAGCCCCAACAAGTCACTCAAGTAAAGAACAAGTAACTTCAAAATTATACTTAAGTACAGTACTTGAGTGAATGTACCTTGTAGTTTTCCACCACTGCAAATGTTCCAGGTGTTATTAAAATATTCAGTAGTTTGATTAGGACACTACTGTAATACAATGGATCTCAGTTAACATTATTATCAGTCTTTGGCTAAGTAGAATCTGAAGGTTTCTTGCAGCATTTTTTAGCCAAACAGTTCCAGGAACTACAGAAGCACAGGAACTAAAACTCAGTACGTTTTTAGGCATTTCCACTTGAACTTTTCCAAGGGACCAAGAAAGGAAGTGAGAAGAGCTAAGAGCTGACGGTCACTGCTGCAAATTGTCACAAAATGGCTGATTTCATTAGTATTTAATAATTGGACATAAAATAAATAAATATGATAAATATATTTTGAATAAATCAACTCACATATAAGAATTTATTTTTAAACCTTACATAACCTTGAACACACTTTTACATTCAACTTAAACATCAGAGGTTGACTCTGTTGTTTCCATGTGCTCTACTTTTTCTAATCTTTAGTTTTTCTGATGTAACAGAAACAAAAATAAGAGGGTCAAATATGACTTTTAGTTCTGGAACAAACCAGTCCATGATGGAACACAGAGCGAGTGCTGTTGGGTTTATGATGGGTTTGGTCAGTGTCTGTTAACTTTAAATTAAAATTAACTAAAATTTGTAATAACTTTAGTTTGTAACCAGAGATTCCTTCAAACTGATGTCTGTTTACATTCGTCTACAATATTTTAATGAGTGGGTTAGGGATCAGAATCTCTACGTCACTCTGTGTGAACTGAGGTAAAGCTAAGAACTGTTTGTCCTCCGTTACCTCGCTCTCTCTCCTCTCAGTCCTCCGTTTTGTTTGTGGCGTCCTTGCGAGTGATGATCTTGTACACGCTCTCTCTGAAGTTGCTGTCAGAGGTCAGTCGTCGGGCCGTCTCCCTCAGATCCTCCATGTTGCTGCTGTCAGCGTTGGCTACAGCGAAGGACTTTGAGTGTTTCACTGCACAGACAGAGATGTGGAAAATGTAACAATTAATGGAGTTTTTATGAGTCTAATTGAATAACAAAGGAATAAATGAAAATAATGAGATGCTGTTAACTACTGACAGGCTAGTGGTGCTGATCTGATTAGATTAATCTCTTAGTCAGTCAGCAGAAAATTAATAGACAGTGATTCTGATAATCAATTAACTGTTTTAGTCATTTACTGAGCAAAAAAGCTGAGCTTTCTCTGGCTGCAGCTTCTCAAATGTGACAATTAGTGGCTTTTCTCAGTTTTTAAATCATTGTAACAGACTATTTCCTGGCGTTTTATAAATTTCATGATAAAATAAGCATAATTTGCAGCCCTATCACAAATTGGTGATATACTGTGTCTCTCTCACTATCTATATGCTAGCAGCTACAGCTACAACTGCTGCAACTATAACCACGCCTAGAACTAACAGTAATAATACTAATATGACTACATCAACTGCTACCAAACACAAAGGACAGTCACAATAAAACAAATATAAACACAATAAACAAATGTAATAAGATAAATTTTAACTAAAATATGAATAAAATAATTTATAAGACAGTGATGTTAAAGATGAAAACCTCAGGCAGACTGTTGCTTAGTTTTAGTGGCAGAACAAACATGAGTATTACTGAGACTGACTAATACAAATGCTGCAACCTAATGTACAGAAAATATCAATGTATGTGTTAATTAATCTAAACTTTGTATTTGAGCTAATGCATTGGACAAACATCACAAACAACTCAAATATATGTAGCACTCCACTGATAAGTTAAAGTGTACTACAACATGCACTTGGTGCTTTGCTGTAGTTCTTTGCAACCCAGATGGACTCTGTCATAAAATATGAATGTTGCGCAGGCTGTGTTTGTTGTGATCGGTGTGTGATGTTCACACTTACGCCAGTGGCGTCTGGAGGCTCTCCTCTGGATTCGGCATGATTTGATTCTGCGAGCAGCAGCTTTGTGGAGATACACAGCGTTCTTCATTATCGCCGGAAGCTTCGCCTCGATCTCTGCTGCACAGATACACTCCTCAAAGAACCCTGCAGAAACACACACACATCAGATACACATCATATATGCAGGGTGCTCGTACTCTACAGTGGTTCAGCACAGTTTGTTACAGTAGGAAAAACACATAAAATGAATGATGTCTGTTTAAGCCATTGTTATTGTTATTAGTACAATAGACAAGATTTTGGTAACAAATCTCAACTTGCTATCATTCATTGATACATGAGCACAGTGAACTATTATATTTCAATATTACAGCTTTGTCCTGATTCGATTACATGGTGAGATGATAAATGCTAATATTAAGTTGACTGGAATCCTTCATTCAGTTAAATTAAATCTTAGAGGATAGAAACATTTTACATTTTATGTTTTATCTTCTGAAGGATCCCTCAGAAAGAACATGAATATACTTATATATCATCCTGACTGACATGTCAAGTGTGATATTATATGAAAATAAGAATGCAATACATGTTCTATCCAGAGGGAGGCAGTCATACAGGAGAAAGAAGTGTCACTTAAAACCATATTAAATAACACAGATCTCTACTGTCTGTGTGTTTATGTGTGTTTACATCTGTCTGTACATCTGTTACAGTATTATGTGAGTAAATGTGCTCAAGTACCTACAGTAGTTAGGTATGTATTTGACTGGGAGATACTGATAATAATCTGCACAGGAAAAAACATTTCACCAAACTCCAGACAATATTCTGGCAGATAAAACTGTGACTCAATCTTTGTCTAACTCTGTATAATCCAGTTTTCTTTGAATCTTTCAGTGAACCTAATACAATCTAGCAGCACATGCTGGGTCTCCTACATTCAGATCATTTCAGATATATATGAGGGCATCAGTGAATGTACTCACTCCTCAGCTGAGTCACATCCCCCTTCATCTCCTCATCTCTCTCTTTGGTTCGTTCCAGTGAGTTTAGGCCTTTCTCCAGGTCCTGCAGAGCCTCTTCAGCCTGCTTCAGCCTCTTCTCCAGCTCCACCCGAGACTCTATCTCCGCCTGAGACACACAGGAAGCACACACGTTTGTTAAAAAGAAATTTTAAAAAACAATTACGCTGGCATGCACAACTCGATAAGATCAATATGATGTTTCTGTTTGGGAGCACAGTTTATCAATAAAATATTGGGCTTTCAATTATAGGCAGATATGAATCAGTCCATGTTTCCTGTTGCTGATATAATGGGAAAAAAGCTAAATATATTACATCAAAACTGTCTCATGATGCTTTTAGTAGCAGATCAGATAAAGGCATGTCATTTTTCCGGCTCTAAATGGACGATCGTTCCATCACTATTTGCCTCTAAAACCTGTAAGAGCACAGCGTTTATGGCATTAGCCTGGAGACACAGTTCAGAGTAAACACTGAAGGTGACTGGTACAACCAGTCAGTTGAGGTTGAGGGTATTTTGCTCAAAGGCACGTCAACAGTACAGGAGTTTAAACTACTTGTCTGTACTTTGTAATTCAGTCTAACTGAGGGAGGAAAGAGAAAGAGTGAGCGGGTGATTGATACGAAGCAAACAGATAACTTCATACAGAGAAAGTGGACGAGAGAGGAGGAGGAGGATTTCTGTTCCTGTAAGTGTAACATGATATCAGAGAGTCCGCTCATCAGACTGGAGAGCCACTCAAGGTATCACAGACCTGGCCTTTTTAACCTGACGAGATGAACCCATTTGATGACCAAATGATCTACAACTGGCTTCTACAAAAACAGCAGGGTCTGTACTTCTCTTTAGGAACCTGAGGAGAAGCTTACAAAGCTCAGAGCACTTAAATTGGACTACTTTAGAACCAAAAAAGAGATTACAATAAAGGTTTGTTCAGTAGGTTACACAGTATAGTGACCACAGGCTTATTCAGTTGTTTTGGCTGGTGTAATTAGGTGTAATGAGCCCCACCCATCGGTTGCTAACATGAGAGTCTGGGAGACGTCAGAGAGAGCTGACGAGGTCTAATCAACCACAGTGAGGGAAGTCATCTGTGTGGCTTTACCCTTAAATCAAATACAGCAGCAACCACACAGCGGTTACAGGTTGCACCGCAAAACTTTAGATGTATACGTACATATACTCAAAAACTTTGTGAAAATTATGTTTAATGTGAGTAATTAAATTTAAAGGTTGTAAATGAACTAAACTGAATCTAAAAAAACACATTAACCTCATTTCAGTTTTTAAAAACACAGCCTTGGCAGCTGATGAATGTGTTGGCCTTTAAGCTGACTTTGAGCAGTGTTGTGTTACTGTGTAACTGCAGGCTGAGAGCAGCTGAGTCATGCTGTGTTACCTTGAGCTCAGCTTCGGTCTGCTGCTTGTCCACAGTGAGCTGAGAGAGCGACTGCTGCAGTGTCCTGGCCTGAGACGAGTAATACTCCCTCTCCTGCTGCAGGACTTTAGCCCGCTGCTCGTTCTCCTGGAGCCTGAACGACAGAATCAGATCAGACAGAGCAAAGACATCAAACACAGAGAACGTCATGCATATTCTCCTTCTGGAGAATATTTTCATTGTTTCAACACATTTTGCTCTTTTTAACCCTTTTTAACCCATTTTAACCTGTTCACAAGATTAAAATGAGGCTGTTTTTCTGCAGAAAAAGCAGTGAATGTGGATTTTTCCAGACATCAAAGTTGCCCTTCACTGGCAGAACTACACAGACTGGTGCTGTGTTGTGTTCACTGAGCTCTGCAGGACATAGATGAATGCACACAAACACACACACACACACCTGTAATGTCATTTCAAGGTTAAAACAGGAACCACAGAATTATATCTACTATATAAACAGCTGTATCTGCACATAACATCTGACAATTATCATTTACAAGACATTTAAAGGAAGAGTTTGACATCTTGGGAAATATACTTATGAGCTTTCTTTTTACTTTTATACAAATATGTCAACATGAGATACAACATATAAATGGGTGAGCTGGTAGGCAGGCACTGGTAGGCTAGCTGTTTCCTCCTGTTTCCAGTCTTTATGCTAAGCTAAGCTAACTGGCTGCTGACTGTAGCTTCATGTTTAACAAACAGACAGAGTGTTAAATTGATTTTCTGATTCAAGTCTCTGCCAGAAAGTCAATAAGCGTGTTTCCACACATTTACACCTACAGGAAGTCACCAATGAACATAAGCATATCTTTAGACTGTGGGAAGAAGCTGGATACCTGGAGAGAACCCATTCAGAAACAGGGAGGACATACAGTGACATGGTTTTGTAACCCATTCCTCTTTGGTCTTGCCCATAGTGCTATAGAGATTGGAATGTAAGAAACTGATTCCTAGAGCAGGTTTGCTTTATACACATGACGAGTTAAGAGTTCAGATGTGGGAGCCAGAATTCTGGGTGTTGGGGATCAAATACTTATTTCACTCAATAAAATGCACAACATTTTAGAACTTTTATATTGTGTGTTTTTTATGCATTTTCGACTGATATTCTGTCTATTACCATAATCAGTAAAAAACCATAAAAATTTGAGTCCGTTAATTTCTTTGTAAGTGGCCAAAC
Organism: Lates calcarifer; assembly: GCF_001640805.2. Taxonomy (NCBI): domain Eukaryota; kingdom Metazoa; phylum Chordata; class Actinopteri; family Centropomidae; genus Lates; species Lates calcarifer. The sequence goes on along the minus strand of NC_066851.1, from coordinate 20,128,599 downwards.
TTACAAATTCAGCAGCAATTCAGCCCCTCCATGTTGGACAGTAAAATTATATTATATTGTATTCTGTTTGATGTATTCTTTGAGCATGATATGTCTGAAAGAGCAAAAACCTGATTTACAGAGCAAAAGCTCTGGGAATTCATCCAAGATTATCTGAAACACACATGAATATTATGTGAAAATACACTTACATCATAAATTGTAGACTCAGCGACCACAAACATAGAAACCCCTGGAAATTAAAATGTAATCCAATAAGGCAGTCCTAAAAATATGCGTAAACTATAATTGAACTGCCTCAAAATGTATCATATTGAATTGAGTCAAGATGCAAAACTATTCTGTATGAATATGCTGCACTTGGCCCCTACAGCCGAGCTGTGTCTGTCAGGGGATAACAGAGAAGGAACTCAAGGCTGAGCTCATGGAAACATAACTTTACGAGCCGTATCTTTCAGTGATCGCAACAGAACATTAGCGCTACACAGTCAATATCAGCTGCCTGTAATATTCCACTTACTGGTGCTGATTAATGGGCTGGCTGTTTAGGGATCAATACACATTTCCACTAGTAGTTACATCCTCTGAACCATTAGCATGGAGGTTCCCTGGAAAGGCCAGAGTGTTTGACCCTCAGGATTCTAAAACACAATCGCAGCATGTTCAGTTTTACTCTTCAGTCTTATAAAATCATCATGTGAACCTGGATTACCTGGAGTTTTGGATAAAGGGCAATCAACATTTCTAGCTGGACTGCGTTTTTCAAAGGATCTCAAACAGCCAAAAGAGATTTTTTTAAATTATGAAACCTCTGAAGTCACTCACTTCTCATCAGCCTGCTCCTTCTCCTTCAGCAGGATCTTCATCTGCTCCTCAATGTGTCGCAGGTCCCGCAGCAGACTCCCGTCTCCGAGCTCCTCAACATCCTCAGACTTCCCTCGGGTCGACTCTGAGCTCTCCTCCTCCTCCGCCGCCTCCTTCTCCCCCTGCTCCTTCACTCCCAGCAGCTTGAGGGTTCGCTGCTTCTCCTGCGAGAGCTCCTGATGGACAAAACAAGAGATTCAGATCCTGCTGAATTTTCTCAATTACAAAAACAATTTAACCTGCCTCTGAGCCTCTTAGTATAGTGCAGTATATTACAGGTATAATGTAATAAAATCCCATGTTTAATTAATGACATTTACAGGAAGTTGAGTTAAAATCTTAACTCAAGGTCCACTTACTGGCTGTGCTGTTAAACGCTCTGGAAAGAGCTAGAATGTGCGTGGACCTTAACCTACAATACAGCAGCAACTCCACATTTTGGGGAATACACTTATTGACTTTCTGGAGAGTTGAAACAGAAAATCGATACCACACTCACATTTGTCCAATAAATATGAAGCTACAGTTACAGCCAGTAGCAGGTTAGCTTAGCTTAGCATAAAGACTGAAAACAGAGGGAAATGTCTAGCCTAGCTCTGTCCAAAGGTAATAAAATCTGCCTACCAGCACCTCTAAAGATTCACTAACTAATATGTTATATCATTTGTTTAATCCATACAAAAACTCCCAGCAACAAACAAATAAGTACATTTCCCACAATGTTGAACTATTCCTTTAATTCTTGACTTTTGTTCTGATTTTAATGCCAGAATTTATTATATTAGCAGGATAATTTGAATATCAGCTTCAAGGCTTTGTTACGTAATTTCTTACATCAGCAGCTGTAACATTACATGATCTGAATCAAGTGCCAGAGTCTTTTGCAACTCATCAATATCTCAATCTTGTTATGCTGGGCCACACACAGTATCTGCAGGGAGGAGTTTGATTTGACGTCATGGTTTTTTTTCGTACCTCAATGGATTTCTGCAGCATGACCGTTAAGCTGCTCAGTTCTTCTTTTTCACTCTCCACACCCTTCAGGGACTGAGCTGTGCCGTCCAGGTCGCTGACATAGACACACAACACACAACAAATCACATGAATTTACAGGATTCTACACTATAATTAATACTGGGCAACATAAACAGACAATAGTGGAGTTTTTACAGTTTGATTTGCTCCTGTTCTGCCTTCAGCTCCAGCACCACCTCCTCAAACTTCATCTTCTCCTCCTCTAGAACCTGGTTCAGACGCTCCAACTCCTACACACACACACACACACACACACACACACACCACACACACACACACACACACACACACACACACACACACACACCCAACTGTTATGGTGCATGTATGTAGGAACATTTTCCTGCAGTACAACATTACTGGAAGATGAACTAAATTATTAGTGGGCTGAAAAAAGATCTTGCTCTACAAGAGCAGGTCTGTCACAGATCCCTAATGTTAATACCTACATTTTTACATTTCACATTTACATTTATTCATTTGGCTGACACTTTTATTTAAAGCCACAAATGTGGAACAACACGGAGGCCTCAGTGCATTAGGAGACCTTGGAAGTACTAAGTGCTAAATCTATAAAATAAGGCAGAGTGCAAGAAGGTCAGTTAAAGAGTACAGTAAGTGCTAGTTTGGCAAGTTAGGGTGTGAGAGGTGTTAGGAGAGGAGGTGCTGTAGAAAGAGATGGGCCTTTAGGAGATTTTGAAGGCAGATAGTATTTCTAAGTTCTAATCCTTTTATCCCCAAACTCAAAAATATCTCTTTACCCAAACCAAAACATGCTGTTGGTGTTGCGTGATGATGCCAGAGGAGTAAACAAGTCTCACCTCTCTCTGCGCCCTTTGATGAGTAAGCTCCTCTGTCTCTTCCATCAGTTTATCTGGAGAAAAAAAAACATTTCACATAACCTGGTTCCACTTATTAAACCTTAAAGAACACTCATTTATTTAGGTGAGTTTCAGCCATGTTTACCCAGATATTCCTGCTTCTCCTTCGCCAGCTGCAGCCCCTGAGCCTCCAGACTCTCGATCATGGCCTCCCCCAGCTGGGCGTTCTTCCACGTGCTGTTGGTCCAATTTAGTAATTTTGACAAGTAAATGGGTGATTGGTGAAATGAAAACACTGTGAGCATGTAAATAGCTGTTTCCCATTATTTTAAAAAAGCTGTAGATGACAGAGGGAGGGTGTAATTTCTGAAGAAACTGTCTAAAAAGATAACGGTAGTATGTTAAAGGAAAACTCCAGTATTTTTGAACCTGGGCCTTATCTTTTCATGTTTTTGGGTGTAAATGATTGATGGGGAAAAAATCAGTGCATGTACTTTTACTTATGTAAGTTGTAAAGTAGTAGTAGTATGTTGTAAAACAACATTGAAAAGGTGATTTTGTGTCATCAAACACTCACACTTTCCCTGATTCCTGGAGCATCTCCATCCACTGGATCTGCTCCTCCTCAGACTCAGCGGCCAGGACTATGGTTCCCTGGAGGATATACAATATTTTACATCAGCATCTTGACAATAATGGGCTCAGGCTATAAAACAGACAGTGGATTTTATCTTTGGGCTGCTGAGAAAGTAAAACAGGATGTAACTCGGTCATGTCCCAGTGTGCAGTTAAATTCACTCCATTATGTGTCCCATTTGTGGCAGGATTAGGCCGATTCCTCACATTATTACAGCTATTATTACAGTCTCTGAGCTGTCACGCAGTCTACTGCGACTGTGGATTTATTATACATTGCCTTTTTTCATCTAATTTCGTTTGTCTGCAGCATTATTCCCACATCTGTCTCCAAACTTAAACTTCAAACCTCTGTAAGGCTGATAAATGATGAAGAGGTGATGTTCTTACAGTGAAATCTTCCAGGTTGATCACAATGGCAAAGGGCATCCCCATGTCTTCATTAGCTGTCACCACACATCCTCCCAAAGGAATAACTCCCTGAGACAGAAACACATCACACAGTTTTTATATTATTGTGAACATCTTGCTGTGTTTCTGGATAATTACCTCAGGTACAGATCATCAGATTAAAAAACAACCACACATCTTTCACTTTCCTCTCCATGTTCTGAACGGAGGAGATGCAGCAGCTCACCTTGGGGTGGATGTTGAAGAACCTGTTGGTCTCAAAGTTTCTCTTCTCGCTCTCTGCATAGTAGAGCAAGAAGCTGTCTTTGATGATGAAGAATCTTTGTACCGAGGAAGACAATAAAGCAGCAGTGAGTCAAATCCTGTGGGGCTGAAAGGAACCAACATCTGCTGATGTTCTCAATACAAATCTTAAGAGCAGATAAACATGAATTTACCCTTTGTTTCCCCTCAAGTAGCTTTAAGGAGTTTAAGCAGTTGAGCAACATTTAGCCACACAGTATGAGTTAACCCACCTGTGAGCTGCTACTGCTACAGAGAGTCTGACATTGGACAACACTGAGTGATTGCAGGTTGTCTGGTGGAGTGCACCTTTAATATTAGTCCTTAAATATGCTGATATATTTTGACTGAAGTCATTTAAAACCTTTATGAGGGTCGGTCACCCTCGGCTAAGTTTCATCACAGTGTTTGGCAGATTTGGATCAAACGACTGTCTCTTCTTTAGGCTGGTGTCAACAACAAACAGCTCTAAACCACTGACCTCAGCCGTCTCTTGTTTGGCTCTGAAAACCAAATCAAGCAAATTCAAACTCTCCTGACCTTTATGACACAAGCAAATGGGAGAGGTTACAAAGAGTGTGCTGCAAATGGACTCTCTGGATCCTCTGTGTATTGTCGTTTTAACTGTTATGTAAACTAAGAGCATTATCATGACATAAGGTACCAATCCAGGCATTTTAACATCCAAATATACACACTCCTATCAGGACATACTGGCACTGGGATGTGAACACATCTGTGGATGAGTATATCCTGTTGTTATATAAAGCACAACATGACAGCAGTTTGGTTTTAAAATCTTAAATGTACATTTTGGGGGAAAGATGTTCATCATTCAATATCAGAAGTACTCTAATCTGTTTAACTGTGAATAAAACGCATTTTAAACTTTTGTCATATTAACTTCTTATTTTAGGCTTTAACACTTATTAGAGGAAAAACCATTTTCTGATTTCTTCTAAGCTTATCCTGATTTTTAGTCCATCCACAAGCTTATGAAAAGGTTTTATAAGCTCTATGAAGGCAGGATTTTACCCCCACCGAGAGAGATGACTGTATAAAGCTGGATAAAGTTACAAGATAAAAATGGCCTGAGACAGAAGTCGCTCCTCTCCCTCACCTGCGGGACCACTTGGCTGACGGCCGTCCGAAGGGCCTCTTCCACAGCACGCCGTGCAGCTGCACTTTGGTGCTGATGTCCAACGCTTCAGAGTCCGACTGCTCCATGGACGTCCAGGGCGAGAACAGAGAGTTTCTGGATGAAGATGAGAACATCCTCTCTGGCTTCCCTCGCCCTGGGAGGTGGAGCAAAAAAACAAAAACCCTCTATCAATATTAAAAAAATAAATAAACCACAATACAGTCAGTCAATAACAATTACACCCGATAACACACACACACACACACATAGAAGTGCATGTACAGCTGCGGGGACAGCTTCAATACAAAGCAGGAAAAGTAGCAAACAAATCCCAATAACTCAGCAGGGTGGAATGATGCAGCTGCCAATACGCTCATCAGCTGGAAGCGGACTGACCGCACAGCACAGCAGAGATGAAATCAGGGATGACAGAGAGAAAAGAGGGAGGGAGGAAGAGGAGGGAGACTGGGAGGTGATGGGGGGAGGGAGGGAAGCTTTAGGACCGAGTTGCTAAATTTGAACCCGGTCAATACATTCCAGCCAGTAAAAGCTGTTATTCAGATTATTGTACTCGCAGAAAGCAGCAGTCTCCAGCTCTTGGCAGGTATGAACTCTCTCTGGTCTCTCATCCATTCATCCAACCATCCATCTATCCATCATCCATCCGTCAACAGTGCAGTGAATTAGGAGAACATCTGTGGCAGAGGCGTGGCTGCACGACTCTCTAGCAAAGAGGATGGAGAGTCAGAGCGGTTAACATGCAGCTTTAGCATCGTGAGTATCAGATTAATTTACAGAACATGTGTCAGAGTGGTTGGACAGCAGATTATAAAGACATTGACAGCTCAGGCTCAACAGAGAAATGCATGAGCGTGCAGACTTATTTTCAGCTTACATGAGTTAAATACCCTGTCAGGGTAGAAAAAGCCTCTGAGATAACATTTTTATACATTCAACTTAAGAGAAAAGTTCCATAATTTGTTAGAAATATGACAAACGCCATAAATTCTTACCTTGATGAATATAGGACAAATACTTCATACATGGGAACAACCACTGTCTATAAACCAGCATAAAGTAGATTAAAACCAACAATTTAAGTCATGGAGTTCAGGCTCAGTTCCTGCTTTTGGAATCTGGGGAGAACACTAAAACAGACACGTTACTGACCTGCTGCATTTCTAACAGTCAACATGCTGAAATCATCAAAATATTCCCCAGCAGTTTCACCAGTTAAAAAACCTTTAATTTAGTCGTCATAAAACACATTGCTTTACAACTGATTTTCACAATCAAAAATATGGAAATAAGGCAGACTCATTCTGGAATGACAGAAAATAAAAACAAAATAAACACACACCTAACCCGACTGAAAATATTACAAATATGAACATGATCCTAAAACTCTCCTGATTCAGAGTGAAACCTGTGAACAGCCCCAGTATGTGTCTTCATTACTTCCTGTTCGCACACAGGAAGAAGTCACATTAAAATTTCACCTGTAGATACTGAAGTTCTAAAAGCTTCTGAAGTAAACGTTCTTATTTATATGTGTAGTCAAAGATGTTACATGATTCAATGTCAATGTGACCGTTACTGCATTACACACATTATAATGAGCCAAACCACTTTTAAAAAGTATTTCACCATGTTGCACATTTTGCTTTGAACAGGTTTATAGGATTTTAATTCGAAGAGGAGGTGCTGTCAGCCAATCAGACTCCAAGTATTTTGACTGTTCAGGTTGTGAGGATGCAGTAAACATGTTCTAACACCAGACTAAATATTAACCATTATGATCATTATTTCTGTCCTGAAACATTAGAAATTTAATTCTACGAACCCTGTCACTGTCCTGTGGAAACCATGTATCTCCAAAACTCTTTTTTTTGCATGGTAGTACTTGGTTAGTACTTAAAATTCCCACCCCTTAAAATTCTATTTTAGTTGACCTACAATATTTAAACTTCTCACCCTGCTGCAGTGTTATATACAAGTGTTATTTTTCTTTTTTTTAACTAGTTTATCCATTGTTCCTTCATCTTTAAGAAGTAATGGGACCAACATGAATTAACTTTAAAAGGCTCTGAAAACATTTTCTGCCAGAGTTTTGTTTATTTCACATAAGAGATTTCTGTATTTTGTGCTCGTCTGCTTATTTTAGGAGACGCTGTCAGTCAAACTGCACACACACAGTCCCAATGAAGTTTACTTGAGTTTTTGAATATTTAACTCTTAATAAATGAGAGCAGTTTCATTAACATTTCACTTTAACTCTGCTTGGATGAATAACTAATCTTATGAAGATGCTTGAGGTTTGAAACCAAGTTTTAAGGTGCTTAGCAACAGAAAATTGATCTGCAACAAGTAATTTTTCATCAAAAAATTCAAGGGTTTCAACTTCTGAAATGTGTGAATTTTCTGTTTTTCTTAGACTTGAGTCTATGAAGGAAAACTGGATATATCTGGGTTTTGGGCTGTTGCTTGAATAAAGTAAGACATTCAAAGACATCACCTCAGACTTTAGGAACTTGTGATGGCATTTTTCCACAACTCACAACTATCTGATATTTCTTAGCTCACACATCAGTCAAGGGAAAACTCAGGTTAATAAATAATGAAAATAATCACTTGTTTCAGACCTACACATATATACCAGTGAACCCTGAATTCATTCACCTTTTTTTCATTAGGATGGAACCTGATTTCTTATTTAGAAAGATGAGATTGCACATAATGGGGCTGTCTGCCGACATGCCCGGGCGTAAAGCGACACAGGGGGTGTGTTTTTCCCTTTTGTATTACATGTGCAGCATCCCATGAAAAAATAAAACAAACAGTCATGCAGCTGCTGGTCTGCATGCGACCCACCCACTTTCTCTCGCAATCGCACAAAGAAGCTAAAACATCGCAGAGAGTTTCTTCTCATCAAGGAAGCTGGAATTAAAGGACAAGTTGAGTGTAAAACCGTTAAATTTATACATAAAACAGAGACTCCTCAGACTGTCTGTAGCCTCTTGTGTCTGTGCTGCAAAGAACAGTCCATCCACGTCCAAAAAATTCAAAATAAAAATAAAAATGTATTTGTGAGTTAGCAGTTCCATCTCACGCAAGAGATCATGATGACTGTGGTAGGAAGAAATTCCTCTGTACAGTATACATACATATACATACACGTGAGCTCTGCCGTGAGCAGGCACAGAGATACAGAAACACTCACAATATCCATGTGTCCTGATAGAAGAGGGAACAGCCCCACTTAGACTTTAATGCATCAACCGGTGAACATTTTAATGGAGCAGAGACGGGGGACGTCAGGGCAAGGCTGCGTTCAAGAGCGTCCATCTGACAGAGCTTGATATGTGAATCACATAACAAGTGCTTTGAAGATGAAGGCAAACTCTCTGTGCCCATTTCAGACTCAGCTACACTCCTGAGAAAAACGTGACTTTGCCCCAATTTCACTTTTTAACTTTTTTTACAATTATTGCTCAGGTATGATTAATTACTGAGGAACAAATTAACTAAACACGGTTTGTTCAAAATTCTCACAAAACCTGTCATACGTCTGTCCTCCTGAGCAGATGGTCCCTACACAAGTTCATCCAGTTAATGACCTCTATAAGGCAAGTCATTCATTCATTCAGAGCTGCTGAAAATAACCCTCCACCTCTAAATAAGCTTAGTAACACTATAGTCATACTCACTCACTTAAGACAATTCTATACAGATTTTTCCTGCAATTGCTATTTATAATAACTCTCTGGGTAAAACAGAACAGAAATAAACATCCAGAAACTAAAAAGTTACAGATCTTGTTGCGATACATGGAGGCTCTTGTTGCGTCTTTCCCCTCACGTAGGGCTCGGGTTTTACCTGACTGGACCATAAACCTAAGCACATGGTTTTACTGGAAACACACTATCAGTACCCATCATAACTGTTTTCCATCGGGCCAAGAAACTTGCTTGTCACAACTAATTTTTCTAACAGGACAGACAAACTCGCTCACCAAAGCAAAAACTGCAGGTGCAGGTGGCTGGTTGATCGGGCTGATCCCTCATCCAGCTTCAGAGATTCAAGATCGCTCTGAAAATAAGAAAAGAACATCTTCTACAAACTGTAATGTCCTTACAGCTCCGCTTCTTCAAGGGGTTGTTTCTTACTAATATGGCACTTGAAAATCAGTTCAAATCAGTCTGGATTGTTTTTAAGAGATCTGTACATTGCTTTAAAAAAGGTTTGCTTTCTCAATATCACAAGCTTGATCAAGACAATCTAAATCTCACTGTGCAACTGTTATCTAGCAAAACATCCACTGTAATGAAATCAGGGTTGGTTCTTTGACTTTGGACAAGCACGATAATGCAACACTGAAAACTCCACAGTGATCTAAATAAACTGAGCTAACTGTCCTCTGGCCAATCCCTCAGAAAAAGATCAACATGTCTGGTGGCGTAAATGGACATATACAACAGCTGAACCATCGTCATCAGTGTCGGGAGAGAAAAACGTTGTGTGCCTTGGCTTCCCTAACATCATTCAGTCCCTGTTTCAACTTCAGTTTTTAGTCATAGGACGTCCCCACAATGAGCACCAGTCTGGTCCACGAGGTCCATCAGCAGACAAGCAATAAGACATTTAAATCCACAATGTTTGAAGTCTCTGTTTCGGCTTCTTTCCCCTGTACACCTGTCTTAAATCCGTCCTGAGTTGCAGGTCTAATGGTGGTGACCGACAGACAGCACCAGAGGAATGAGGCAGCCCAGAACCAGAGCTCCCACCTCCACCTTGCTCAGTCCCTTGCCTCCGTTCCCTCCTGCTGGAGCATGGCTGTGGCCGCCACCCCCCACCTCAGGGAGGACGTGGACGGTGGCCACATAGAGGAAGGTGCCGGCGGAGAAGAGCATGGCTACACCGGTGGCGTTGATGTCTGACAGGGCCTCTTTGCTGCTCTGAGGGTAAAAGAAACAAAAACAATGTCAGGCGAAATGTCTGGCTAAAAATAAATTCCACCAAGAGACATTTCCTTTCAGATGGATCAAATGTTGATGAAATGCATCTGTTGAACGGTTTCATTTTTAGAGCTAACGAAATTTAATCTTATCTCTTGTAAACCAGTTCCTGTAGAGAATCCTGAAGTCTTGCCAGCCATACTGGTTTTCCAAGACAAAACCCTCACTTATATTTGATGGACAGTGTTCTTTTTCATTGTGTAACACAGTCTAGGAAGATGACAGCTGGTTTCCTTCAGGCCGGGTAACTTTTCAAAGTAAACAACTCTTTGTGCCAGACAAGAAATACTCCTCCCGCCTCAGAGAGAGAGCTGCATTTGGCTGCTCTGAAAAACGGCTTAATTAACCAAAAACAAAGAGAAATATATTTAATAAAATCATAAACATACATTTATTTTTATTACATTATATTTATTATAATTTTACCTGACTGAGGCCTAAGAATGTGAGCATGGCGAGGACGGGTGCTGCCAGGGCGAAGACCAAGAGATGTTTGCGAATTCGGTTCCTCTCCAGACCAGCATGCATCAGGAAAGATACAAGGCCAAACGCTGCTGGAGCCTGCAGACGACAATGCAGTGGAGTTCATATAATTTCACATTTATAGTGTACTACTGCTTAGGTAGGTTAAATAATTCTTATATTCATCATTGATTAACCTGCAGATGATTTTCTTGATCAATCACTTAAATCAAAATGTCAGAACATAGTAAAAAGATCTAAATTCTGAAAAAAGATTTTGAAAATCAGTGATTTACTGAACATGATATGAAGCATTATTACCTTGTGCAACATGATAGCTACAAAGACAATGAGCTGAACACTGGTCTGAGAGGTAGAGGCGGCAGCTCCAAGTGCCACTCCATCAGCTGCAGACAGAGACAAAGTTAACGAGATAATTAGAATATTTACAGTCATTATATTATTTGGTCATTAGTGCAACAACATTAACAAATTCCGGATTATAATATTGTTTAAAAACAGCAATTCTCAAGCTCATCAATCAACAAGACCATTCTCTATCACAGCACTGATTTTGTGATTTACACTAATAAGACTGATTTTAACACAAGCCTAGTATCATCACGAAACAATGAATGAACTCAAACCTACCAGCAGCGTGGACCACAAGACCCAGGGTGGTGGTGATTTTTGAGGAGGTGACTCTTGCTGACTCTGGATCTAAACCAGACAAAAACAACTAGTCAGAAAAAAATATGCAACAACAATTTTTATATGTTTAAGAAATTTATAAAGATAGAACCAAGGAATTACTACAGATCATCTCCACACGGAGTAAGAACTGTGTGGTGTCACATGTTGGCAGACACTGTAAACAGTTTGCAGAGCATTAGCTGTTCAAATAAAAGCTCTGAAATTGCTTGGTGCAGAGCGTGGGTGCATCTGGAAAAACAGAAATTGCAACTGAGCCATCTGTGGGTGTGTTGGGTGTAATTCAACAAGATAATTTAGGACTAGATGAGGCTAATGACAAAGCTGCTGTCACCAACCACCATTTTCCCAAACTAAGTCTTCACAAAGACATTCTGGACCTGCATACTGTTCATTTCTAAGAAACGAGTCCTTTGGGTGCTTTAATCTTTGCATGTGTTGTCCCTTGTAATACTGACCTTCAGTGTTGTGCACATGAGAACTTCCTATCTGGTCCACCAGCAGCATAAAGACGAAGCCCAGGACCAGAGACACTCCAATGCAGGCGTGAAGCTGCTCGTGACTGTGTTCATGTTTCCCACTGGCTCCGAGGGCAGTGTCTGCTTCAACCTTTGGCTCGGACGCCTCCACAACTCCAGCCTGGCCGTGACTGTGGTGTCCACCTGCAGACACACAGGTCAGGAGAGAACAGAGAGGCAGATGGACTGTTTATTGACATAAATACCTTTACGTATCAATAAGAGTGACCATCACAAAGGTCTCTGTACCATCACCATTCCTCTTAGACACAGTCAATGTGCAAATCATCACAAAAAAAACATCTGTGTTTGACAAAGTTAGTTACATAAGATAAAGAGATGTCAACTAGTTGTCCTTCACCTCTCCCAGAACTTTGCTCTGTTTGAATACATTATAAACTGTTACAGTTTGCACAGGCAACTGTGTGCACTATATGTCTACAGTCACAGAGCACTTTATTAGGAACACCACACTCACATAGCCTTGCTTTGCTTGGTGTATCTGCATGATTATATGAACTGCACTGCTGCCACGTGATTGGCTGATCAGATAACATCATGAATAAGCAGGTGCATAAGTGTTCCTAAGAGAGCTCATTGAGTGAATATGCTCTGTACTTCTTCAAGTATCTTACAGGCCTATGGCATCTCTGAAAGTGCCTGAAGCTCCGACAAACAGCATTTTTTGCTTTGATTAGATCACAAACAGCAGAGAACTGACAGGAAGTGAAGGGAGAAAACTTCTTTGTCTTTAACCTCTAAGCCTCCAGGACAAACATTCTCAAATAGTTTTAAACACAGGATCTTAGAGGATAAGAGCCACTAACACATGCTGAAATCAGCAAAGTACAAACTGTAATTTGTGGAATAACTGAACAGAAACTTGGAGCTGAGCTATCTAGTGACATTAAAAACATTGTTTTGCCAGTTTATGCTGCAGAGGAGACAAATTCTGTGTAGTCCTCATTGAAAGACACTCCAAAAACGTATGTTTTGGTCAACTTTACCTTCGAGGATTTCCTCATAAAGTGCGTGGACCCCTTCAGGAATAATAACAGCGAGTGCAGTCCCACAGAGCAGCCCTGCTCCCAGTACAGTGATCAGCTTCAGCTTTTCCTGGAGAAACAAAGAGTCATAAACAAATCTTCAGCACAAGGACAGTCTTATTGTTTTTTAGCCCCATAAACACAAGATGTCGACTGTTCATGATGCAATCAGTACTTCTCACAGATGAACTTTAACCTATCAAAAACTGGGAATGTGGCTGTAGAGCACCTACACGGTGCAAGCTCTCTGTGAGGATTTACACAAAGCTTTTCATGTTAGAAACTTACCTCTGAAAAGTTGACTGCTAAAGGTATCGTCCCGGCCACATAACATCCCACCAACATCGCAAGAGACAGCAGGCTGATCGAGCTGAAATCGTCCATGACTGCACTTTTCTCTTCGGCTAATCTCCTGCTAAGCTACACCATCAAACACAACCTCCACCTTTAACACGGACTTTTATTCGTGCTCGTCAAATTAAACAGCATGCCCCAGACAGCAGCTGTTAGTTAACGACAGTTGTTAGTTTTAATCTTCCTGCTACCAAACATCCACGTTACCTTAACAGAGACGTCGCAGCCTCTGGCCTCGAAAGCGCTAGCGAAGCTAAGCTAACTAGCTTCGGTGATTGTCCGGCGCTCAAATTTCACAAATAAAGGACCCTGACGCGTTAAGCTTCACTTGCGAACAACCGATAACCCGCATCGTTTCTTCAAGAGTCAGTCGTCAAGTTTAATATTGCAACTTCCCGACTTGGTTAGCAGCTAACAAAGTGGCTATGAACGGAACATCTTCTTGTTTGGTGCCGATGGAAAGTACTTCCGGGTTAGAGTTCATCACGTCAACCTGCTGCCACGTCTCTGGGAGAACCGCTGGCAAAGGAGGGGGAGGGGGAGGAGGGGGAGGTATCCCTGCGTGTTGCTCATCATGTGTATAACTGTGTCAGTAAATTGAACATCTCTGCGTTATAGACTATTGATTATACAGTGTTTTTCCACTTTTTTTTTTTTTTTACATTTTGTACACTGATTAATCGATTAAAATATAATTAACAAAAAACAAGTTATGTGTAACTCAAAAGCAGATCATCACTAATTTTTTTATCAGGTTATCAAAGTTTTTTAAAGTATAAAATGTGCCTGTTAGGAATTAGGAATTTAGGCTATATTAATACTGTAGAATCAGTCTATGGGAGTCTTAGCTCACCTATACAAACACAAAAAGTGAGGAGGAATATAACAACAAAAGACTTTGCCTAAAATAGGTAGATAACACATTAAAGAAAGACAGACAACATCTTTCTAAAAAAAAAGCATATTTATTAGTTCACACAACGGAGCAGTGCCTCGACATGACGACAGTAAATCAAAGCAGAATGTGTCCAACTTATTGGAGAATAGATGGGTGAAATGCAGCTGTCTTTTGCCTCAACAGCATCAACAGAGGGAAAAAAAACAACCAAAATTTTATCATGCATGTGTTTGTGCAAACCCTTTCTGTTCACAGCTCGGACTCTCCCTTCCAAACGCACACACACATACAAGGCAGCAGCTCCTTGCTGAAGGAATGGAGGGGTGTATGGGCACATGTTTACAGTCTGCTGGACCAGAAAACTGCAGGCAGCAGAACTGCAAGCTAAGGAAGTCAGTCAGAGAGACATGTGTTCTTTTATTTCACCAGTCCGATCTTCTTGGCTTCTGTTTCATATATCAACAGCCTCCACATTTTTACTATGAATACTTCTGCTTCTTCATCGAGAACCTAAACAGGAACAGGCTGGTTAGACAAACTTTCTTAGACAAACTTCACATCAAACAAGCTCAATAAATCTATGCAATGAATGAATGTTTCACCTACATAAGAGAGTCTGCAGTCATTCTACCAGCACTGTGAGACTGTACTTGGTACTTGAAGCTCACTGCTGCCAAGCTAACATGCTAATAATGACAACACTTATTGATATTAGGAAGGTATTATGTTAAGCATGTTCACCATCTTAGTTTAGCATGTTAGCATGCTAACATTTGCCACTTAAAGCACCAAGCTACCACTATTTACAGAACTCAGACGGAAAGAATACATAAAATTTAGTTTGAACAAGTGATCACTTATAGTTAAAATAACCAATAATAAGGATATAATAATAAGGATAAATGTAAACAGACTTATTTTTGGGAGCCAGAACTAATTTAAACTTACCATTGCAACATCATCAAGAATACCCTGAGGGGTGCTGTGTGCCATCACCTGGGGAGAAAGAAAAAAAACCCAAGACTACAGTGAGCAACATGCCCAATGCTGCAACACCACACTTGAGAAGGCAGAGAAAAGAACTTTCTACTTAGCATATTCAGAAGAATTCATATTTTCCAATGTTTCACAGAATCACTCACCTTTGAACAGACAAAATCAACCAGAGTGGGTTCCTCCTCGCCGATGTATTCAATAATCTTCTTGTTAATCCACGGTCTAATGCGGCGATCCATCAGCGTCTGCAGAAAGAATGATCAGAACACTTCATGGCTTAATGTTCAGTTATTGATCACATTACAACAGCTGATAAGCCAGTGAATCACTAAACTGTTGAATGTAGCTGAGGGAGGACAGAATATTTACTTACTTCACACTACCTTTTGAACAGAATAATAAAATATAGTAAAGTTAATAAAACAGCCTTAAATCCTAAACTGTAACCGACTCATTACCGAGTCAACCATAGTCCAGTCCAGAGGGTAGGAGAAGAGCTCAGGTCTGGCAGTGGGGATCTTCTCAATAAGGCTCTTTATGTGCTTGCGTTTCTCCTCGGTGTTGATGCTGCCTTTGGCCCCTGGAATTTCAGCCCCGTCCAGCCCCAGACTCTTGTCGTCATCACCATAGTCCAGTGGAACCAGTTTCCTTTTGCGAGGCTGCTCATCAGCTTCCTCGTCATCAAACTTGTTGAAAACGCTTTCAACAGTCGCCAGTTTCTTTCGCTTTCCTGCGTTGAGTTGGCTCGGACTGTTGGTGGCACCTGGAATGGAAAAATAGGGAGAATACATGGTTTAGTCTGCCACAGAGTAGTAAAGCTAAAGAAATAAATCCTTCTGTGTTCTAATTTTGCTGCCGCACTCACCCAGTTTGAGACTGAGTCCAATCTTGGGTCGATGTTCCTCGGGAGGTTGGACCTCAGGAGTGTTCTCACCAGGAATGATGATGCCGCAGGGAGATTCGTTGCCGGGTGTGTTTGGAGTCACATTCCCACTGGCGGAGGACACCGAGGGAGCAGTAGTGATTGGTCGCATGATGGGTTTGAGTTGTGGCTTGGCTTCTTGTGAGTCTTCTCCGTCATGGTAGTCATCCTCCTCTCCTTCCTCCACGTCGTCGTCCGAATGCTGTTGAGGGCCCCTGGGATCCGGCTCCACGGGCCTCCCTGCCCCCCTCTTCTCCCTGTCCCGATCCCTGTGAGCCTTCTCCTGGTTCACTTCCTCCTCGGGTTCAAGTTTCAGAGGGGGCTGTCGTCTGCGCTCTGCCTCCTCCTCCATCTACACATGGACAATGACCTCAGTCTCTTAGATATGTCATGAAATCTTTGGTAACTGGTGGCATTTTAGTGATAAATACACTAACGTAATTACAGACACAAAACAGACATTGGACAGAAACAGAAAACTCCAACAGAAACATTTGTTTACATGTGTAGAAATATTTTAAAAAACAATCAAACAATTTTTAAGACAGAAAAAAAGAACAAAAATCATCTGTGCCCTAAAAAGCAAAATCAAGTTCCAGGTGGACTCACCCTCTGCAGCTCAGCATCAGGGTCAGGGTGTCCCTCGGCGAGAAGCCTCTGTCTGATCTCTTCCAGCTCCTCCTTCTCCCTCTTCCTGTCTCGCTCGTCCAACTCTGTCTCCTTTTCTCGGTCACGAAGCCGCTTCTGCAAAGCGCTGCCCCTGACAATGAGAGGAACAACAAGTGAGGTAAACTTAATGGTTAAAGAGTGTGCCCCGCTCTCCTAAATGTACACAAAGATGGTTACCTGTAGTATTTTGGGTCGTCTCTGTCGTCGTCATAATCTTCAAGGAATTCTTTCAGTCTCTTGGCTTCTTTCATCTGATTTTAAAGATAAATCCAGAAAGTCATCCTCACACATCCGACATTATAAAACCAATGGCGCTAATTATTTCCTGAAAACTTGATTAGGTGTGGAAAGCATTTTGTGTAATACCATTTCACGACGCCTCTCGTCCTCCCGCTCTGTTTCCTTGCTGTAGTCACGAGATTTCTTCCTCTCGCGGATCTCCCAATTTTTCAGGCGCTTTAAGAAAAAGTTAGTGAGTCAGATATTTATTAAAATCATTTGACAGTAAATTTATTTGTGTAAAATTATTCAAATTTATGTCAAACAAAATTACACAGGAGATAATAAACGTACTTCTTGATAAGCTGCCTCCTTGTCTCGAAGCCTCCTCTCAAGTCTCCTTCGTTCATAAACATCCTCCTCATCATCTTCACGGTCTCGTTTTTTATCTTCTCTAGCTCTCTCTCTGTAGGGGAGATGTTATAGCGGTTAGTCTTCTTTTAATATTATACTTAAATTAAAATATGAGGGAAAAATACCAAAAAAAAGTCATTCACTTATTTCATTTATTGTCAGTGTTCCTCTGGTCTTTGCATGGTACAAGCTGCCAAAGCAGAACAGCATTTTACAACAGTAGATTCATTATGTCAAAGCTAAATCAGCCTCTGCACAGTCCTGGAGTATATATATTACCTTTATTAATTAAGTTTCAAACTTGTTTTTTGAACTTGGAAACCAAATTTAAAAAAGCTCCAGAACCATTCCTAAATGGAGACTGAGTTGGGTTTGTTTTTCGTCAACTTCCTTTATGGCTCATACACACATTCTGTTCGTCTCAGAAGAAAGAAGAAAAATGACACTAGCTAACAAGGTCACTAATTCATTAGCCTGCTTCCAGACCAACTGCTGTCTCCGATTTGTTCAGCAGTTCAGATGCATGAAGACGCCAGCTGAGCATACGTATGTCATCACTGACTGTTCACTGACCTCGATCTACTGCGATCCTCACTGACGTCTCGACTCCTCTCCCTCTCACGCTCCCTCTCCCGCTCCTTTCGTCCTCTCCCGTTCGCGATCCCTCTCGCGCTCCCGGTCGCGATCCCGATCTCTTTCCCGCTCCTTGTCCCTCTCTCTCTCCCTTTCCTTCTCTTTCTCGCGGTCGCGGCGCTCCCTCTCGCGCTCCCGCTCTTTGTCCCTCTCTCTCCTTTCCCTCTCGAGCTCCAGTCGTTCCTTCTCTTTCTTTCCTTTTTCCTCCTCCAGCTTCTGCAGGAGCCCAACAGGAAGAAAGGGGAGAATGTGTTACTAGATCCAAAACACTACTAAGATCAACATACTTAAATACATAAATATAAACTGGGTTAACAGCACATGATACAGAAAAAGGTTTAGACTCCCTGGGGCCAGACATGCTCACATACTGCCATGACTCATTGCCTTTGGAGAGGCTGGCTGCTGCAAGTGAGGAAGTCCTCTTAGCCCTGACGTTTCCTCCAGGAAGAGTGGTCCACTGCTTGAGCAGGTTTAATGTAGATACTGCTCAATTCAGGACACACTTACGCAAAACCATAAATTGCAGTTCATTCTTGAAAGACACCAAAAGAATTCAGGTAATATATGTTTATATGAGGGGCTGCAGCAGGAGTGGAAGTTAAGACCTCTGGCACTTTTTAACTTTAAATATTTACATTACAATATTTTTGTTACATTGAAGTCTAGTGGAGATCCTTTCCTGTCCTGGCTCCAGTATTCAGCACTCGCCTTTATCACTTATGTTCATACTGAATGACTGTTTTCACATATGTAACAGGTCAGCTTGTCCTCTGCACTTACTATGTGCTCTATGGTGATCTGAGATAATGCTCTGATGTAATAAGAGGCCACTCCAATAGAAATTCAGCTGTAGGCAAATACATGTTGGTCAAGCGCACATCCGCCCACTTTCCAAATCAATGTTCACTCAGGCAAAAGCAGAAAAGTGATAGATTAGGACTTAGGCAATAGATACTGTGAGTTAAAATGCCCATGTCTGATGTGGTTTAGTTAAGATATAACACAGCATAACCATACAAGTAAGTGGTAGTGACTACCTCACCTGCACTCAGCTTTACATGATTCCTTGATTTCATTGGAACTGGGGCTTCTCATGCTACAAACACGCTCATGGTAACATAAAGCACTTAAGATAAAAGTGTCCACTAAGTGCCAAGTCAGCTTTGAACCATTAGGTCAGCAAGTGCACTAAGTACTAACTATAGACTTACGATCCCGGCTACATAATACATTGGTTTGGTCTTACCTATGAGTGCCAAGTGGATTAAAACAAGCCTTTGCTTTATGTGGCCAATGACCCAACTAAGTGAATTACATAATCAGCTCCCATGTATTTTCTACATGGTCATCTGAGATGCAAAGGGGAGCAACACCAGACTGCAATGCATGTGTTCCCTGCAGTAGTGCAGGGGCATGGTATAAAGTCGAGTGACAGAACCAGAATTTAAGTTTATATTATATTGCAAGACGCATTTACATTGTAATTTCTGTAAAGTTAAGGTAAAGGACCTTTAGCACCTCCCTCAGGACAAAAACTGTAAGCTTTGAGCACAGGAAGTTTCCAGTTGTAAGAGTCGAGATATTTATGCAAGCCAATCTGGAATGCAGTTGTTTAGAAACACCTAAGTAGCTCTCTGCACCTGTTCAAATTGAATCTGAATAGACAGAAAATGTAATCCACATTCCCACTAGCTGACAGAAAAATCATGGCATTTTCTACAGACCGTTTTGGAGCTATCGGTGTGCAACTTACAGGTGATGAACTACGGTTTCAGCGCTTCTCTGCCCCTACACATCCTACAGGCTACGTGTGGGAGGAAAAGCAGGTCAAGTGTAAAGTCAAAATCATGAACAACGTCCAAAATGATACCTGTGAAGCAGTTCATTCACACAAATAGCATCTATAACAACTTGTTTTAAATTCATAGTTCAAACATGGTTCATTTTGCCACAAGAAAATTAGTGAAGCAGTCTTACCTGTAGGTTGTCTTCTGGTGTCTCTTTGGCCTCTCCAGCCCAAGAAATGGTATAAGAAACCCTCAACAGTCAGACCCACTGTTCAAACAGTCCTCTCACTAATTTAAGAAATGTTCAAGAGCCGCTGATGTTCAGCGCTGTACATCTTGTTTGGTTTACAATATTCAAAGGACACTGTTGGAAATGTGGGTCTGACAGCTGCTAAGTGATAAACAAAAATAACAAGGAGGAAATGAGGAAAGAGGTCTGAACTACCTGTTCTAATGTACAGCTAGACTTGGTTCAAATATGTATTTGTAAACCATGGTTGGCACTGTTTTCATCCTGTTTCAAGTGTTGTAATCTGCACTCATCCTAGAACTTACCTCATTTTAATATTCCACTGTGAAAAAATGGCAGATTCTGTCACTAATATTGTATTTAGTAAATAAATCGCTACTGCTAACACTAAGAGGGGTGACTTATGTTTTAGTTAAATACCAATCAGCAGCAGATGTCAACATCCCACTTCCAACATACAATATACTATATAGCCATCATTTTTTCGTATGTACACCCATATCCTTGTTGACGTACTACACTGTTCCTCTTTATGGTGTTCTGGCTCTTTGAAATTAGTTTTAATGTTGCTTTCTAATATCATATATCAAAGTGTTCACAGATAACCAAAGGATGTCCTGTTCTACAGCTGAAGTTAATGTTGCTAAGTGCTGTTTACCCTAATAGGAGCTGCCTCTGACGCAGCGACTGAAATTGTCATTATGTTATAAGTTCAAAGGTAAAGTCCAGTTCCATGTTCCATCAGTGTAATACTTTGTCTACACCTGACAAAGTATTACACTTTTCATTGACTGTCCTTTCAACTCACACATTACTTCCCTTGTTCTCTCGCTTTTTAACTAAGTGGTAGGAGTGAAGTTACAAAAAAGGCGAAGAAAAGAAGAGAGAAAAGTAAAGGGTTGTTGAAATCAAAATTAAAGTAACGAGAGGAATTAAAAAACAAGATGGGAAGAACTTACCTTGTTAGTCTTCAGACCGCAGAGTGCTGTGGAGGGGCGCTCCCTGCTTTAGTAATACTACAGGCTGCAGTTCAAACTACTGCAGTGGTTAGGCTCATTCAGTCTGTGTGTGTTCTTCAAACACATCATTCATCATCTGAGGACCTGCAGAGGTTCACTAAGCTGCCCAGCCTTCTAAAACCTGAGTGCAACTACAAAATGCATGTTGAAGAGTTTTTCCATATCAATTGTGGCACCAATAAAGTGATGCTTTAGTTTCTTCAGTTATTATCCAAGAACTTTTTGTAAATGCTAATGCTTCCTAAATAAAAAATAATGGAACTGTACTGAGAGCCAGTTGCCCCTCTGCAAACCCTCCAGAAGGGAGCGCCCAACATGAGTAAAGAAGAAAAGAAAGATCATACTTACATCCTATCCTCGCAACTTTTTCCAAAGCTGAGATTCTGAGATTCATCTTGCTCTAGTCACCAAATGAACTCTACCATATTGGTGGGGTTTAATCAATAGATTAGCTTTAGATGGAATTTAACATTGTGTCCATGCACTCTGTGTGATGAATTTAGCTTGTGCAGAGCTAAAATGTTTAGTCTCAAATCAGTATGATGAATAATAATAACAACTCTTGCCCAATTTGAAACTACTGACAGATACTATAAAGCCATCTGAGTGGCTGATGAAGAATTTGAATACTTAAGCCTTTAATAAATAATATTAAATGTTTGAATCAACATTAACTACTTTCTATTCCTTTAATGTGTGAGTTTGAGTAACTAATCTTTGTGTTGACAGATTTGCTTTATACTACGGTTGACAGTAGCAGAACAGTGTCATGGAGGAAATGCCTCCATTTGCTGTCGAGGAATTTCTAATTACAAATGGGGAGGATTCTCCTCCAAAACCTAAATTACAGATTAATAAGAGCAGATTGATACATTACCTTGTGTGTGTCCCGGAATTTGCTGATCTCTCTGGATATCAGGTCTCTCTTGTCATCCTCCATCTCCATAGCATTGATATCCTCCTTACACAAAGGAGACAAAGACAGGAAACAAACACACTAAGTAATCACCAGTTAATACAAATAACCTACAAATAATAATCACAGCAGAAGAAAATGTTGCTCCAGGCTTTGTTTAAATGTACATTATGCAAACACTACCTCCTCTTTCTTCTCTTTCCGCTTCTTGTTGCGAGGCTGACTGTCAGGATCCTGCGAGGGAGCATTGAGCTCACTTGCATACTCTCGGATGAGGACGTCGATGGCCCCCTTCACAACCTGGTCCCGACGCAAGGTCTCTTCATCAAGAACCTCTTCCTCATCTTCGTCCTCGTTCTTTGACCCACCACTGGCTCCCTATGTGTTAAAGCCAGAAAAATGTGAGGGAAACAGTTAAAAATCCAAGTTAACAGAAATGTTATTGATTTACTCAGCAGGTGAACAGCATACCCCATTGGCACTCCTCTTCTTGGCCTTCCACTCGTCTAGCTGGGCCTTGGTCTTGGCATCTACCTTGACCAACAGCTTCTTATCACCTAAGAGTAACTCATGCAGAAGTCTGAGGGCTCGCAGTGTAGATTCAGGCTCCTTATACTCACAGAACCCAAAAGCTTGCAGGAATTGACAGGAAAAAAAGTTCAACTGATGTTAATAACAAAACGTCTTACCAACAACATTTACAACATAAAAAATATATTTGAAAAAAATGTATTCATCTATTCACATCAACTCTCTCTGGTGTGGTATTTGTCTCAATATGTGTTTACATAAAGTGAAGATAGTTAGGGAATGATTTAAATGTGCGGTGGCCTTTTTCATTTTTACCTTGAAGTTTCCCAGAGGCACCTTGGACCCTTTTCCAGCTTAGAACAATACCACATTTCTAGATCAAAAGACAACAGAAAAAAGGAATGATTTCATTTGACATTATAGATGGCAATGTTTCATCAATGAGGAATGAATCACTGATAAGAAAGTAGACGCAACAGTATGTGTGTTCCTGAGAGATTAGTTAGCAGGAATTTGTCTGTAGTTACTTGTTACTGTAGACGAGCCATGAGCAGCTATGATCAGAACAGGTGATGCAGGCAGTGTGCAAGTCATATTCTGTTAAACCTGACTGACAGGATACGAGTTGTTGTTTATGTGTTTGAGGTTTGACCAGACAAGTGCTTGTCACCTTCGACTTTTAATCCAAGTAGTTCACTACTGCTGTGCAATCTTTGTTTTGCAATATTTGTACTACTAGCTTGTATTTCATATGAGTATATGATGAATAAGAACTTGAGCTTGAGTGACCACAAGATAAGCAATTCTCATTGACTAATTATGTAAAATCAACTCACCGCTAGAAGCTGCCTGACCAACATGTCAGATGCCTTTTCAGAGATATTCCCTACAAATACAGTGGTGGTGGGGCCACCGCTGTCGTCTGTATCCTTGGCTCTGATGGCGCCAGACTCCTTTTTTGGAGCCACTGGCTTCTGTGCTACAGCAACTGTGGTCGGGACAAGAACCTGAAATATCAAGTTACATTTTAGTCATTCAAGTCTCACTCTTATCTAGAGCAACAATATAAGCAACTGGAAAACTTTCACAAACATGACAAGCAACCAATAACAGGTGTGAGGGTCAGACTGCTTTGAGCTGAGATGCACACTTGCCAAAAACAAACTGGATGAACACATAAGAATATGTATTTAATGGCACATTATTCAGAACAGCTGGTCGCAGCTTCAATTGGCATGCAGTAGGAAGGAACTCCTGTTTCTAACTCACTGTGGGTGTGGGGGTCACTACACCCATGTGTACTGGGATCATGGGAGTACCTGAAAATAGAAAAGAAAACAAACAATGTATTGAGGCGTACTACTAAAACCAACCACAGGCACTGATAATATATTGTTTTGTGTGTGTGTGATTACTCAACACAAACTGATGACACAATTTCTTAAACCTTTATATTCACAGGCATTTCCCTGTAGTTTTCCATCTCCACTTGTGTCTCACTTTGACAACAGATATTCAACTATTTTTTCAGTCAGACATCAACTCAAATCGTGAGACCAGCAGCCACAGCTTTAATATTTGATACTGTCACCTTACTTTAAACAGCTGGCTTGAATTGTTGACATACAGGAGAAAAACACCGAGCAAAACTCTTGGCACCTCAGAATGTAATCACGCCCTCGGGTCATTAAGATTGTTTGCCTTTAAAAATCACATCAAAGGACCCAGAGCCTGATTTACAATCAGACAGCTGTTAGAGATGATGTTCAGTACCTGGTGGGACTGCCGGTGCAAACCCCCCATACTGTGGAGGTGGGATCCTCGGGGGTAACTGCGGGATGCCAATCTGCTGGCGGTTCAGCGGAGGAGGGTACGACATCCTTAAATTAACAGAAACCTATGGAGGATAGAGAGGACGTTCAACTGAAGACCTAAGGAAACACTACGTTCAGGGTTAAGCTGGGTCATGTCAACCTCATCACAGTGCTGAATTTTTAACACGAGTAGCGCAACTGACTGCTAACACTGCAAACTAAGCAGGTGGGACACCCGCCCGGTCGAAAAATGACCATCCACGACGTTTAACGTTAACTAGCCAATTAGCTTAAACGAGCTAACGCGTACTCTATGGCCTTGCTAGTCCACATTAGCTGCAGCGGTCATGTACGGATGTTGCTCACCTGTAGTCAGCTGTAAAATAAGAACCAGTGTCTAACAATACTGTAGGACGTCTAAATAAAAGTCCATTAAATACGATAAACAGAAAAACGAAACGCTACAGATCAGCGTTAGAATTATCACCGGTGCGGTACGAACCCCTATGGATACTAATAACTGAGACCTATTCTTTTCGAAATGAATCATGGGATAGCACAAGGCTTAAACGGCTTTTTTGCCCTAAATTCAGTCTCTCAGGCAAGCAATCAATCCTTTGCCCTCAGTTTGCCTCCTAGGTAAACCTTTCACTACACTGGCAATGGCACTTTCACCAGTAATAGCAGGTCTTTTTCCTCTTTGTGACTTGTTCATGAGCAGAGCTGTGGGCAAATGAAAAAATACATACGGTGGGTGAGATTTCCAGAGGAACTTTTACAGTCTGGTTGACTCTTCTATATTCTTAATCTTTTTTTTCTATCAACCAAGTGGAACATTATGTTGGAAAAGTGTGGAATTAAGAATTAATTATCATTTAAGGTTATAAAAAATGCATTAAAGATTCAAGAAAACTGATTATACTGACACAAGTTGCCTAAAAACCTTTGCCAACATAAACTCAAAAAAAGCAAAAAGATATTTTAGAATATAGATTTGGCAGGTACTAACATCTAAAGCAACTTATCATTTTTCTTCTCCCTACATACACTGCAGTCTCAAACAACAGCTCTACAATAAATCATCCACTGACTGTATGAATGTTCAGTTTGTGTTGAAACAGTTTAGAGTGGTGTTGAAAAGAGAGAGATGCTATGAAAATTGACTCGAAGAGACTATAGTTGCTTTAAGATAAGTATTCCATTTCAACTACTGATTATTTGATTGGTAGGAAAATAACTGATGATCATACAGATAATCCAACCAAGTTTTAAATCTTTCTGAGTCAGTCATAGTGGAATAAATTAATTAGCTAATGGCTGGGCTAGAAGGCATTAAAAAACATATGCCTTGAAAATGGGAGGTCTGGCAAGTGTGGATTAAAATACATAAACCGAACATGCATAAAAGCTGCAATGGTCCTTTAGCCACATATACTCTAAAGTATTTGAAGCAATAGATTTTGCTGCATATGACTGAAAGTCTGTGAGGCTTGATTCAGATCAAAACAAAGTTCCATGTGTGAGCAGTCAACTTTGGCTGGAATTAGAAATCCTTTTTCTCCTATTAAATACTCTGCGTTCTCCATTTTGAACGCTTGGTGGCGCCAGAAGTACACTCGTCTACTTCCCAATGTGTAGTCTCCTACATACATGACTTTTCTAGCCATTGGTTGCGTCACGCCAGAGAAATAATAGTTGGTCGCGTAGCGAGAAAAAACACTTGTTGTGTTTTCGGTGTTGCTCAGAAACCACTGTGTTCAGGTTCCAGAATGCACCATGGCTTCAGTGCTGTCTAATGTTCTGTTAAAGTGCGTTTAAAAAATTAAGTTGATTTTCTGTTACTTCAGCTTTGCAGACACATGAACAGTGAATCTCTGCTCCTCCTCTTCCTCTGTGTTTTTGTATTGTTTAATGCGCATATTTTTGCAAGAAACCAAACCTATCAGTAAGACTTCACATAAAAAATAAGATGGATATAGCGTCATTGGTGGATTGTTATAAACTACACATACTCAAGTATTGCATATGTGTATAATAGACTGCTATGGTAGTTGTATTTTAGCTGAGTGTTACCATTCAATATCACTCTCTTAATTTATCTGACAGCTATAATGATAAATTCCTCTGCAGATTAAGATTACATGCAAAACATGTTGACTCATAAAATGGACTGCCCTGTTCTAAACGATTTAGTAGTTTCTAAACCAGTTCAAAGCAGCTCTACCTGGACCAGATCAAGCAAAAATGTTCAAGATCAAGATCCAGTACTTCATTATCACTGTCATTTAGTTGAAAGGGATTTGGTTTGGTGAGGTCAAAAAAAAAAAGTACATTTAGGACATAAAATAAGTGATTTAAACATTTAAAAAAAGAAATAATAATAATAATTAAACCCTACTACACCAGTGCATCAGTAATAATAAAGTATATAAAACACGTCTGTATTAGTTCTTTTGCTTTTATTTGTTTAAATACATTTTGCTGATCTACTTTTATTATTGTTATTTTGACTTGTAATCAAGTACTAGGTGGTATAGCTAGTACAATGTTTGACCACTTTCACCACTGATAGCGGGGCCCTAGAATCGACACCTGTGGCCTACATGGAAAAATATAAAGATGTGTTTGCGTCTTGACCTGAAATCTGATCAATATGTTTTGGCCGGAGCTCTGGAACACGTGTGGGCATACATTCAGGCCAAATGCTATAATGTAAACAAGCCTATTGCCCCCGCTCGGCTGTAGCTGTGGAAATTTCCACCCTAGATGAGGCTGCAGTAACGGGCTTCACAACATTTCAAAAAAGCTTTGGCCTACATCACTTCGCAGCCCACGCCCACAGAAGCGAACCCACTTATTTCACCATTTCCTATTGGCTAACTCGAAGGTGTGTCATTCAACCTGACGTCAGACGCTATCTATGGGACAGGACGTCCAATCGGTAATAAAAGCTTATAACATGTTACAGACGCCTCGCATTGCGGACTATATGAAAATACTTTTTGTTTATCCAAATAAATTAGGGTGTGTTAATCTCTACCATTCATCCCGGCCCTCTGATTCACCAGCTCATGAATATTAAATAGATCAAGCAGCCATAAGACCGGCCCCCTGCACCAGCGCGGCCACACTCAGCATCCACCGGAGCAACGTCTCACGCCTCTTTCATCAGACTTTCCTAGTCTGCGACTGGAGTCGGTTTGATTCAGACTGGTGGACCTTTTCTTTCTTTTAAAAAGAAAAAATGGCTTTGAGGGGACCTCTGTTCCGTCTTCTCAGAACTCAACTCGCCCACACTTGCCAGCAAAGCAGAGCTCAGTCCGTGGCTGTGCTGGGAGCTCCGTTTTCAAGAGGACAGGTAAAAGAAAGATTTTTCTGAATAAGACTTTTTTTTAATCTGATTTTTTAAATAGGCCAACATCTTTAACATCCACTCAACCCCCTTCTATTCGTTTCCTCACAGAAAAGGAGAGGTGTGGAGCACGGTCCTAAAGTCATCAGAGATGCGGGGCTCATCGACAGACTTTCCTGTTTAGGTAGGTGACGGTAGAGGAGATAATAATGGAGCAGCCGGTGCCGCTGCGTTATGTAACAGTGGATGGGTGTAACCTGTCGGTTCGCCCGGTGCAGCTTTTAGACAGATATAACTCCTCCGGTTTTCAGCCTGCATGTTACATCACCTGGAGACAGTAAATATAAACGGACCGACATGTAGTGCAGGGGGTTATTACAGGACACAGGCATTACAGGACAAAGTGAGCTACAGTTTTAATAAAAAGTATGTATGTATCACCAATGATAATGTGAATTTAAATAGGATAAATCGGTTTGACAGCGGATTAAAACCCAAATCAAGCGCAATATATAAATACTCTCATTCAAATAGTGTAATAATGATATAAATCCTTTCGAATAGATTATAATGATGAAGTAATGGCGCCTACAAACTCATGATAGAGCTTCACTCAGTCCCCGCGCGAACAGCTACGTTAACGATGCCATACAAGGGCAAGAGCACCGTAAAGTAGCACAGGGTCAATCTGTGAAACAGCACAAGACCTATCAGAGGACACTGAGGTAACTCCATGCGAAGTGATTTCTTTTTTTTAATTATTATTCGGGGTCGGCACACGTCTGGTTTAGTCATTCCGCTCGGTCAGACAGCACATGCTCGGAAGAGCGCAGGAAGAGGATGGCTGAGAATTTCCACTCTGTCGTCACTGCAGACAGACGCACCCACACTGTAACAACACTTTTCATATGGACCCAAAGGAAACGCCTAACATTATCCGACGGGACAAAAAGGGGCAGCGCTGCCTCGCAGATGAAAGGAGACACCGCAGGCGGAAAGAATGGCTTCTTTATTTCAGGACTTTAGATCAGTGGGGTCGCATTGTGCGTGAAATTCCACACCCACACATGAAAAGGAGATTTACCAAAGACACAGGTGATGAGACAGAAAACCCCAACAATCACGACAGGGGAGAATTTAAAGATAATCTGCTCTACAGAAGATTTAAATATACCACTGAGTGTGATAAGGTTACTATAAAGGCAGCCCTGGCTACTTAAAGTTTATCTGGTCTAGACACAGATAAGTCCCGTTTGAGGACCAAGGACGCTGTACCACAGCAGATACCAAAATAAATTTAGTCCTATAAACTCAACAGGGACTGACCTAATGATCTGTCTTCTAATTTGTAGTTATTAATTAATAATCTGTATGTTTTTATCTGATTATGATAAAGACAAATGACCATTACAAGTTATTCCAAAGGGATATTTACTTTGCCAGAAGAACTTTAAAATAACATAAGTAGTTATAAAGTTACTGATCTACTGGTATAATTATTCCAAAGGAAAGAAAAATACCATGGTGTATGAGGTCACTATAAATTCAGTGTCACACTGTGGATCTCTAGGCGAGGATGACTGTTGACTCAGCAGTGGATTAAAACTAGGCTTCCATACGTATGATAAAGTTTCTATAAATACACACACTACAGAGAATACCACACATAAGCCTACCATCATCATACCGCAGTTCATAAGAACACCGCCTAGTTCACCAGGGTCCACAGACTGTTAGCTCTTATATGTATATAACAGAGAAATGTCAGAGATTGTTTACACTTTATGTATGTGTTTATACAGTGGATAATCTCAGTACGTGACAAGTATGGAGATTAGTTCCTGTTCCTGTGTTATAGCCAACTAAACAGAGAGTTGCCAGGTAATCCTAGCATGACTGGTCTCGGGCCAGTTTTGCAGCTGTAAACATCAGCTGTTGTGTAACAGGCATGGACCTCCGTAATCCTTATCATGTGTTTTACAGTTGGGACATCTTTTTTCCTCTGAAACAGATACACAGTTACTGATGCATGCAGTTGTTAGAAATGTATAGAATATTTTCCTTGCTTCTTGAAATATTAAGTTACAATAACAATTACTCTAGTCTGTGACTGTAGTGTTTTATATTAAATGTTCTATTTAAAGTTTAAAATCAAAGGTTTGAGAAATGTCAGAAGTGTACTGAAGATGGAAGCAAAGACTTGGTGAGGAGTAATTTCCTGGTGTCCTGATGTCAAATTAGCAGCAGTGAAAAAGATATACTGAAGCTGCTATGTCACTAACTGAGCCCAAGACATGAAACCAAACCCTAACTGAACTAAATACCATGTCGTCTTGAAATCTTGACACTCTCAGTGTTGGCGTCAGTTTGTACAAACTGTTTCAATAAAACATTCATTCATAGAAACAAACCTATAATCACTGGGATTTGGCTGCAGTAAACGCTGGTTTACAGTAAACAGCTGTAATCAGTAAACAGAGGCAGAACTTGCAGTTTGTCACTGATGTAACACTTTCTGAATTGTCCTGCAACAGATGCTCACGACTGCAACAAGACAAGGGCTATTCCTGTCCCGTCTACGAATGGTAATGAACCACATTGGTTCCCCTTAGATCAGCAGAGTAACACTACACTGCCATCAAGGCTCACATTGCCAAATGAACCCCCAATATGGTGTATCACATCACTTGTTTACTTCACAGTCTGTGTCCCAGAGTGGAAATTCTTTTCAGCCTTTAACTTCTGAAGCCACCTAGCACAGGGTAGACTGCACTGACTGAAACCTGAGCTGCAGTGGGAAACCAGGCAAATGGAAAGTGCTCCATCACTAATGTTCCACTGGCATCCAATGACTCAGCCTCATCAAACTGCAAGCTCAGACAAATTTGTGTTAAGTCATGCTACAAAAGTCAGAGATTATGCGGGCTTTTCTACTCAAAGCAGCACCTACAAAATGTTTTCTCAAAGCAGACATTAGGGCCGTGTCCTAATGATTAGAGAGATTGTCAAGAAGCATCAGATTGCAGGTTCCTTCCACGCAACAGTTGGTTTGTGTCCTGGGCTGAACCACTGAACCCCCTGCTGAGTCATTGTGGCACCAAAAGAGTGACTCTGCACAATGTGTTTCTCATTTAACACCAGCTTGTTATTCCTCCCACAGACTACTCTGTCCATGACTTTGGTGACCTCAACTTCCACCACCTTGAGAAGGATGAACCCTACATGGGCGTGAAGTTCCCTCGCACAGTGGGTGCAGCAAATAAGATGCTGTCTGGTGCAGTGAGCAGAGCCATAGGTGCTGGGCACACCCTCATCATGCTTGGAGGTGATCACAGGTACGTATCTCAGAATGTGGAATGTGCAGAGTACTGAATGTACTGTATGTCGACAGATTGAAACCATGCAGTTCAACTAGTATGGTATTTATCTATCTGTATATCTACAGACAGATACTTAAAAGCCTGTCTTTGTCCTTTCATAGCCTTGCTGTTGGATCAGTGAGTGGCCATGCCCAGCAGTGTCCTGACCTGTGTCTCATCTGGGTTGATGCTCATGCAGATGTGAACACGCCCATGACTTCTCCATCAGGAAACCTCCACGGCCAGCCTGTGGCATTCATGCTCAAAGAGCTGCAAGACAAGGTGAGGAGAAATATTAGGCTTCACTAAAACAAAATGGAAATGGGATCTTTTGCCCCCACCCCACCCCACCAATCCACGCAGCCTCCCAGCTGTTTTTACACTGATTGACTACAAACAAAGGCTCTGGCCAAGGGGCACACGCTCTGTGGATCCTTTCAGTAATTCATGCTGGTTTACTTGCATTTAAAGGGCCAGTAACTTGTAGCAACGTAATCCATCACTAAAAACAACTAAATACATAAATTGCAGTAGTATCGTATCAATTTTCTACTGTTATTTTCCATATTTTACTATCAAGCAGTAAAGCCTTTTCTATTCCTACATTCATATAAATCCCATATCACATTATCTCTTCCTGTCTACCACAGATGCCAGATATCCCAGGGTTCTCCTGGACAAAGCCATTCCTCTCCTCGAGGGACCTGGTCTACATCGGCTTGAGGGACGTCGACCCCGGAGAGCAGTGAGTAAATAATAGTGCTTGTAAAACTGTTACCATACGTAGCTGATGTAAACTTTATTTTCCAACAGGAAAGCACTATGAGAATAGTTCTTGATGGTTTTGATTTTTTTAATTGCAGCCACATCCTGAAGAATCTGGGCATCCAGTACTTCACCATGAGAGATATCGACAGACTTGGCATCCAGAGGGTTATGGAAGTCACCCTTGACCATCTTTTGGCAAGGTATGTCGAAGTGATAGTGATAGTCCTGTACTTTTATACATTTTAATGTGTATGGATAATAAATAAATATATTTAATGCTTGGTAAAAGTCAATGGTTTGTTTATTAGATGTTTGAATTGAAGTGAACTGTAAATTTACGTTTTAACTCTCTCACCTTCTTGAACAGAAAACAGCGACCGATCCATTTGAGCTTTGACATCGACGCATTCGACCCGTCTCTGGCCCCAGCCACAGGGACACCAGTGAATGGAGGTTTGACCTACAGGGAGGGAATCTACATCACAGAGGAAATCCATAACACAGGTACAATGACTACAAATACATGGGTGCAACAGCCCAAATACACAGAATTCTCACCTTATTTCATCTGATTTTCTGACTTTTATTGCCAGGTTTTGGTATCTAACCTGTGAATGTGTTGATTTGCAGGCCTGCTGTCAGCCATGGACCTGGTAGAAGTAAACCCAGTGATGGGGGCCAACCCTGAAGCTGTGGAGGCCACCGCCTCTTTAGCGGTTGACGTCATCGCGTCATCTCTCGGACAGACGAGAGAGGGGGCTCACGTGTCCATCGATGAGATTCCATCAGTCAAGGACGACACAGAGCAGCTCCGCCTCTGAGAGCGTAAAACACAACCATGAACTTTATCAAACATCATCCCTGAGCATTCCGCAATTTTTAATACAAAACTGCAAAGACTGAATCTAACAGTAGCTCAAGTTTTGACGTTTTTGTTCCCATTTCTTTGCTGTTTAGTGTAATGTTAATCCATGAGAAAATATGTCTGGGTTTATAAAACCTGTGAGGGGGCTTTACAGAACAAAAAGTTCTCATAGATAATGCTGAGACAGAAGCCCTGGACATAATTTAGAAACCACTACACGAATTGATGGGAATACTATTCATTTTCATAGCAATACTTACTTATTTTGCTCATGTATGTACAGTAATAAGTTAAGCGTTAGAAGACACAGCTGCCACATGAATTATTATGTGGTTGGTTAACAAGAGAATAAACCTGCCTCAGAGGTATGATAAATCGAACCCGACTTTGAAGTCCATGGTCTCACATGGACTCTCAAAACTGTTTTGTGGCTGTGCCAGTTAGTAAAAAGTAGTAATAATGTGTTTGCACTTTTGGACCAGATGTGGTTACTGTATTTTCTTTAGAGTTTACTTTTGTATTTACACAATGAACCTATCAGTACATTGATTAAAATGACTGCGTGTATAAATATTTACTGAAGACATCAGTATTGATTGGCTTGAAAACTGTAATATCCAGTTTTGCTCTCAAATGCTGGGAAAAAAACAATTATTAGCATAATTAAGCTTGAATTGATGTAATGCCTGGTCTATATCACTTGATGTGGCTACTGACTGACTTGTCCTTGTAACAGAGTTTATATTTTGGTCTTCCATAAATGTGATTACATTTTCTGATAATGTGCACAGGTGTATTATTTCCGTCTTTGTTTCATTTTATTCTAAAGTAACATGACATAACATGAGAAATTCACTATTTGAACAAGACTTGACAAGCCATACTAGCTAGCTCAGTGAAGCTGTACTGGTTACGTCAACAACCTGTAGTGTTAAGCATAGTAGTATAGCACATTAACATAATATTTGCTCATTTAGCACTAACCACAAAGGAAAGTGAGGGTAAGTGATGGAAATGCCATTAGTTTTGCAAGCATTGTGTCATAAACCAAACCATAGAACAAATTTGAACTGATAATGGCTTTAGATTAAAAATCAGAGATGGTCCATTTATTTCAGTTCATCCAGAGGGGAACATGAATGTCTTCATGGCAGTGTATCCAATGGATGTTGAGACATTTCACTAAAAACCACAAATGTCAACCTCATGGTGGCTAAAGGAAAAGTTAGGAGATCTCCACAGTCACTAATGTTTGTCCTCTGGGAACCATGAACATCAGTATAGAAATTTGTGCCAATCCATCAGTAGATGTTGAAATATTCCACAAAATGAGTAAAAACATTGACCTCAGTAGATGATGACTAGAGTAGAGACTGACTGACACCACTACCACAGAGCTGCAGAGCCATGCTGCCATTATGCCTGATGAAATACTTGCACAAAAATCATTTGGGCTTATATAACATGTTATCATTAGTGCTGGTAACATAGTTACACAATGATTAATTGCATTAATAAAATATGAAATACAAACTTAGTATTTACCCTTTGCACTTAGACTTCAAAACAGCTTTTTGTTTTGTTTTTTAAAAGAAATGTGAAGGCATATTTCAGATAAAAGAAAAATCAAAAAATCTTCTACCCCAGCCCCCACTCTCCACCTCACCCACACAGGAAGGTCACCAAACATGTTTTTGCACTTGGCATCACTCCAGGAAAGCATGATATCTAAGCGGAAGAAAAACATTGAGGCAGAATGTGCCGCTTCAGGAACACATCACTAAAAATAACCTTATCACCTATTATTTGAGAATTAACTCCATAGTAACAGATGCTGTTTACCCAGCACTAACCTGGCCTGGTCTTGGGGCTTTAGCGCGTAAATAATTTTGGTGATGTCAGCTGCACAGCAGATGTTTTTTTAACTTTGGTCTGTTTGGCTGCCTTTCCTGGAAATATCAGATACAATGCATATTGAGGTTAAAGATTAGCTTTAATGGAGGAATACCAAAGTCTACTTCTAACAGTGATTTTGTGTTATACAGTGATTAGACAACATTTGTATTACGAGACCCCACCCACCAACCCCTCCTTCTCTCTTTTTTTTTTTTTACCACATTCATACCTCTGATTGACAAATTCATCCTCAGGTTTCAGGGCTCAGAACTGAAAAAAATGAGGTCAATACAACCATCTGGATACTGGGCATGAAGACACTACAAAAATAGGTTCAGCTGGTGCCATTTCATACCGTTGTTTAGTTTGATAAAGGTAATCCACAATACAGTAGTGGTGAAGACTAACAGTAAAGTATCCCAATCTGAGAATTTATAAACCTCATAAAACTGCTGTGCCAATGTCTATCGGTATCATTTCATAAATACGGTCACCAGAGAATCTTCACATGTGGGAGTAAGGAGACTTGCACCCTGACTTCACTAAAACCTCACAGAGGATCATCTCTGGGGTCTGTAGCAGCCAGCAGACAAGTCCAGAAAATCCTCCTGCAGGGCATCACTGGCATTAACAGTCTAATAAAACGGTGTGAATCTCAGGTCACAGTTTGTCCATGGAGCTCCCACAGGTTCAGTCCATTAACAGGTTCAACAACTTGTCATTTCACCTGCCCATGGACAGAATCCACTCCCAGGAAAAGGCTCCCTCTAAGACTGAATCATCTTATTGTCCTTGTTTGCACTCACAGAAACAGTTGGCTGAATACAGCAGAACAGCATTATTGCTACTGGATAGTCAATGGAGACAGATGTAGGGAATCTGGGTTTGGCCTGGATCCAGACCTTAGACTGCGTTCAGGTGGTACAGTCTGATCATCGTCGGAAGAACTTCAGGTAGACCACAGCACCCAGGATGCCCAACTCCATTAAAATGATGACAGCTAAAAGTAACTTGTTCGTCACCAACCTACCGGGCAGAACAAAAAAGCAGAAGCTCTGGTCACTGTTCTACAAGCATTTTCAAACATTTTATTTCTGCAAATAGCTCAATGATTGAATTCTTAAACACAAAATACCAAACATTTAGAGGTTGATTAAATTTCTAACCTCCTCCGGGAGGACTTAGCACTTACCGCCGTGACATGGAACGAAGGATTTTTCGACTTCGACTGAGGTTCTCTCCAGTATTCACCAGCTATTATGATATGACAATAAATATATGTGAAAAACATCTCAGTCAAGTGACCAACATATGTCACAGGTTTAAACTGAAGCTATTCAAACTAACACAGCATCACAGTCTGAACACATATAATGATTCATGGATTACTCTGTTTCTGCTGCGGTCCAGCTGTTCTCGCTGCTGTCCCAGCTCCTCGATGACATCTGTACCAATCTGCTCTGTCTCTGCAGCGATGCGTTGGCTTCGTTCAATACTCTGGCTGGCGTTGTTCAGAGCCTCTGTGCCCTGGAGTAGCAAGGCTCTCTGAGACTGCAGGTGTGTCTGAATAAATGGGCAAAAAAGTCAACCAGGGTAAATGATACTGTGTGACAAAAGGAGAAACATTTACAAGGGAAAACAAATCACATACATGTAAATAGTCTATATTAATATTGCAACATTGCAAGCAATCATTCAGACATGTAAAGAGTCTCAGGTCTGTTAATAACTCTCATGATGAAATGACGCCATGCTCAAACAGCATTTATAACACACGAGAGTCCACAGATCCACACTCACACTTTGCTGATTTTGCGATGAGTAGATGCCATGATGATTCCCTCCCACTGGCTGGGAAGAGGAGCCAAAGCTAGGAGCAGAGTTTCTCATGTCCCTCTGCAGCTTGCCCAGATCCCGGCGGTACAGACGCAGCTTTGTAGTCATTGCATTTCGATAAGAAGAAGGGGCAGCACGCAGCTCTTCTTCCATTCCTTGTAACTGGAGACAGATAATGCAATTAGGTAAGATGTTTCTCTGTTAAATCTGGTTGTAAACTCAGTAAGAGTGCCTTTACAGTGCACTGCTATTGGCTGTTATTTTGCCATAAACCTGAAAAATTGCGAAAATATCCTGTAACTGCTTAAAAAAACAACAGTGTTATTTTCTTTAAGAGCTTGAATTAAAATTCCACTATCAAGTGAGTAAACTTTAGCTAAACGGGCTGATTAAACGTAACATATCACGTCCAAAACAAACAGAGCAGCTCACCACTTCCTCAGCCTCCCCCTGCCTCTCATCGAAGGTTCTCACCAACCTCTTCCTCTCCTCTGCGGATACAACACAACTTTCAGTTTTACAGCACATAACACATCTTCTGAAGTACTTGGTATGTTGTTTAGTTAGTTAGCTACCGCTGACATTAAGAAGTAAGACAACAACACAGACTGTTTACCTCCGTGGCTTGTCAGAGCTCTATCCGGCATTAGCTTGAGCTCTTCGTACAGGGATCTGTAGATTTCGTGCAACTTCTCGAACTCCTCCGACGACATTTTGTTTTAACTGTCCGCTGCCCTTTCTTGAGAACCCACTTTTTCTTTAAAATAAAACACTGGTAACAGTCACGACAGTAAATCAAACTAGGGGTTTTCCTTTGATGTTAATCAGATCCCCGCGACTCTTCCGCATGATGGGCCTCGTGACCAAGTGCCTGAAACGCCAGATCAAAAATCAAATAAAACCATATTTTGGTTATCTTTTCACTAAATAAATACATAAATAAAACGGGCTAAATCTTACATTCTAGTACTCACAAAAAATGGCAAATATATGTGATAACGACTCAAAAACCACCCCGCATAATAATTTTAATCAGGCGCTACGCAGACACCTTTCATGGACGCCTTCTGGGAAATGTAGTTTTTATGTAGCGCTAAATGGGAAGTGGTATTTTGGTTTCATTTTGATTGTTATATATTTAATATATATATTATATCGAAACGTAAGTTATTAAAACTGTCGAATGGGTCTTACTCCTTACTAAACAATTTAGGTTTCAATTAATTTTGGTTATTTGTTTAAATTCAAGTAGAAACTTGAATTTTAAGTGTTCGTGGTTAAACGTGAATCTACTTGTATTAATCAGTCCTCAATCATAAGGCGATCTGAATCCCTATAATTATGCAGATATCCCGTTTGCCTGGGAAAACTGCCTATGTTTTGCCACACTAAAATAAATTAGATTATCACAATTAAACTTTAATTTTTTACATACACAACAATGCATTAAACCACCCGCAAAATAAAAAAAAATGCAATGCCATCATTAATAGGTGTAATCCTAATGTAAAACAAGCTGTAAGCATCAGTTCTTTTCTGATCACTGTTAAAACTACAATCCCATGATTCAATTCGCGGCGTGCCCGTCACCCCCCGCTACGCTCTGCACCCCTTTTTGCTTTGACATCAGCTGTTCTGCCTTCAGAACAGTGGCATCCTGCTGGAGGAGACAGAAGAGCGCACATCCGCGGCACAATGTTGCTTTTATTAATTATCGCGGGTCTCGGAGTAGTGACGTTACTGGTGATTTTATTTGCACCACATATAAGGTAAGCAGCGATTTATACTCTCGTTTATTATAAAATAAATCCAGTGTTATACACACCACAGATAGGGTTGTTACTTGGTTGACAGGGCAGTACATTGCACTGATGTAATTATTACGATGAGGTCTATTTACATCATAAAACCACTGCATGCCTATTCAACCCAACTGGCCGCCATCTTAAGTTTTTTTTTTTTTCATAATCTATTATTTCGCTCGACGGTGTCTGATTTTCTGAGCAGAAAAATCAATGAAACAGAATGATGGAGCTGTGGGAGTTTTTGCACAGAGATGAACCGGGTGTCTTCCATCTGAGCTGCTCGGGCCTATCAGGAGGCTGAGCGTGGGAGGAGTTATATTTGTATGCATTACTCTAACAGAGCCATTGGTTATGGGGCGTCCCTGCTCAGTGGCGTGGCTCGTACGACTTGACGCTCAGGAGTGTTCATTATCCAAGTTTCTCTATGAATAATTAAGCCTTATGTCCATATGTCCACTTTTAATCAGGACAGGGTCATTCTGACTGTAGAAAGGGCGAGTAGTCAATTCAAATGGAGCTGTCTGCTGTGGCACATGATACAGTGCTTTTTGTATCAATCAGTGGTCATTGTGTATTAACAGAAAATATGCAGCAGGAGGAGTGTGCACGTCCACAGCTCGTCTGGATGGGAAGACAGTCCTCATCACTGGAGCCAACACAGGGATTGGGAAGGAGACTGCCCGGGACTTGGCAATGCGAGGTGACTTTTAGACCCTGACTTCAAATACTGTACAACAGACGGCCTCTTACACCCATGAGGTACCACTGACAAGACAAAACTGTGGTCTCTTACAGGGTCAGACCACAAGACCATTAAAATGATGATATTATTACAAAGGTATTGCATGATGTGGCAAATGTACATAATAACAGGATGAAAACAATCTTCACTGCAACAGACTGTCGTCTTGAAATCACTAATTTGGACCACATTTCATTTTATAATACAATGCCATATACCTGTATCTTCCTAATACTAATTCTACCTAAACTCCCTTAATTCTAATACTGGATTACAGCCAATCCCAACTTCTACTCAAGGTGTTACAAGATCGCATACATTAAATGTTTAACTAAAAGAGCTAATAAGTTATCCATGGTGGTTCAACTAGGAGAAACATTTTTCTACATTACTTAGCAACAAGCCTAAACCAGAGAACGACTTCAATAAATGTAGTCTCTGTTTCTTTCAAAGCTTGGCTAATGATTATTTCACTCACATGACAGGGGCCTGGGTGATCATGGCGTGCCGAGATGTGGAAAAGGGCGAGGAGGCTGCGGCCAGTATACGAGCCGAGTACCCCAAAGCGCAAGTGGAGGTTCGAGAGCTCGATTTGGCAGATACCTGCTCTATACGTGCCTTTGCGCAGAAATTCCTGAGAGGTAAGCAGAGAGTAGTATCTACCTACAGAGCCCTGGTGTATTGTTATTTAACAGGTATCACAGCTGCCATGTTTCATTTTTTTTCTCCTCTTCAGAGGTCAACAACCTTCATATCCTCATCAACAACGCTGGAGTGATGATGTGCCCTTACACAAAAACCACTGATGGTTTTGAGATGCATATCGGAGTCAATCACTTGGGTAAGACTTCACGGAAATTTACTGGAATCAATGAACCATTCAAGCCTTTGACAGAACAGAAAATCTAATCGATTAACTGACTGATTCATCCAGTGGATACACATTTTCAAAATGCTTCATGCACAATTAATCATCCAAATCAACAAAAACACTGTTGATCCTGACTCAGTCTTGAAATGAGTTTGAACTAAAATACAAGAATTTGAAATGTGAAATCTTGTTTTTAGAGTCAGGATCATGATGTATGTGTGTCTTACTTCTGGCAGGTCACTTCCTGTTGACATCTCTCCTGATCGGGCTGCTGAAACGAAGTGCCCCGGCCCGAATCATTGTGGTCTCCTCTCTGGCGCACAACTTTGGCTGGGTCCGCTTCCATGACCTTCACAGCCAGGGCAGCTACAACAGCGGATTAGCATACTGCCAGAGCAAACTGGCAAATGTGCTGTTTGCCAGAGAGTTGGCCCGAAGACTCAAAGGTACACAAACACATAAACAAGCACACAAAACATGGGAGAATGGACGGATGACCTGCTCTGTTCTGGCAAACAAAGTAGTAACACAGAGAGGATTAGTGATGCTTTGTGCCTGGAGTAGGAGTGAAGAGATAAAAACAAAATATAGACCAACAACAAATGGTCGTGGCTAGCCCTTTTTTTGACCATGTAATACACTCAAATAACAGATCATTCATTCTCTTCAAGAAGACACAAACAGAGCACCACTGAAGTTAGGTTCAATTTCAGGCAAATTGTAATAACACAGGAGTTCAGCAATATTTTTAAGTTGGAAATTTTGGCACTGAACGTAAACAGCCTGTATTTTCAGACACTGGAGATGAGAAACCAACAATGTTTCCCGCCGTGACCCAGATCTGTTGTTCTCACAGGTACCAATGTGACAGTGAACTCAGTCCATCCGGGGACAGGTGAACACTGACCTGGTCAGACACTCAACTCTCATGACGATATTCATTACTTTCCTCTCCATGTTCGTAAAAACCCCGAGAGAAGGAGCACAGACCACCATCTACTGTGCTGTAGCAGAGGAGCTGCACTCTGTCTCTGGGAAACATTTCAGGTTGGTGATGACAAGCTAGAGAAGTGTTAGGTTCACTTCAAAGACGCAGACACCTTTAAAAAATATCTGTGATCATATAATTAGAAAGCTGAAATGGGTTTTGGATGCAAATTCCTGATTTGTTAATCTCATCTGAAATATTAACCATTAAACCAAGATTAGGTATAATTACATCAAATGAAATTGTAAGGCTTACAAGAGTCTTCAGCCAACCTAGAGGCTCTGTGAGGTTGCACTAGCATGGCAACTTGTTCACAGTGACATTGCTAACATTGCTAACATGCTATTTTGGCATGTTAGCATCAAATTTTGATCAGTCAGTTTCACAGCAACGCTAAAAGTAATCTATCCTCAGGGGACTGTGAATATCTCTTCCAAATTTCATGGCAATCTGTCCACCCTGGACCAAAGTGGTAGACCAATCAATCCGATCCACATTGCCATCCTGCTTACTGCCTTGAGGTGACATGCCTCTGCCGACCAGTCCAGGTGCAGTTAATTAGCGTGTGAATTCTTGTGTTAGGGCTAAAAACGTGATCTGTGCGCTCATCGTGAACTTGACCTTTGATCACCAAAATCGAATGAGTTGAT
Organism: Lates calcarifer; assembly: GCF_001640805.2. NCBI lineage: Eukaryota > Metazoa > Chordata > Actinopteri > Centropomidae > Lates > Lates calcarifer. The sequence continues at coordinate 20,087,100 of NC_066851.1, read as the reverse complement.
CCATGAGTTCAAGAGAACATTAGTGTGAGATTTGCAGGAATTCTCTAAAGGCAAACTGAGATATCATGTTCATGAGAATGGGACGGATGGTCAGATGAACGGACAACTCGAAAGCATAATATAATAGCTAATTTGAAAAGTAACTTGAGGAAATTTAAACGCACTATAGGACGGTAGAGAAAGTACATCTTTTGTAAAATCAAGCATGTATCTTCAAGAGCTCAAACACTGAAAAACAGTTCCTTGTTTCTGTCTATGTCTGCCCTTGACAGATAAAATAAATTCTGACACTAAAAATAATTATCATGCACAAGGTTGAAGACAGATTAGATCGCTGCACCTAGAGAGATGACTCACACCTTCATTAGCCCTTATGTAATAATCATTCCCCCTCCTTTCATTTCAGTGACTGCGCCCCTGCCTTTGTAGCCCCACAGGGAAGAAGCGAGGATACGGCGAGGAGGCTGTGGGACGTCAGCTGTGAGCTTCTTGGCATTGAGTGGGACTGATTTAACTTTCAACCATCATCTATCTCAGTTCTCTAAGGAATCCTTATCCTTTCTGTTAATATTCATTTCATTTGTTTCATTATGGTTTTGATGTTCTGTATTTTGAATGATTCTTACCTAATAGGCAGTCAGGTAATTATGTAAGAGGTACTATATAATGTGAAGTTGCTTTTTTGTGTAATGATGCAGTAATTACATTATAATAACTTGGGTGTTTTGATGCTCTACAGCAGCTCCACAACCCAAAACCACTCAACTGTATTATCATGTAAACAAATAGCTTTTTGACTCTATATTTTTGTGACACAGCGTGACTACAGTGTAGGCAAAAAAGCAACTTGATGTATTGTAATGCTGTAGGATACTGTGAGGGGTCAAGCCAGGGTAAAAGACCAGCATCTTTATCCAATAGTGTGTTTTTTGATTTCACCAGAATTTGCAGCTAAATTGCTTGACTTTTGTGCCAGCATTTCTAAACAATTGCAGGGTTTCTTACAGTGTTTCCAGGTTGATTAAAAAAAAATTAGTAAACTATCGAAGATCAGCGTCCATCTGAGCCACGATTACTGCTTGAAATGCATAAATGTATTTTGTGATAACTGTAGTACATGAGGAAGTTTTTCTATTTAAACCAAATCAGAGTTAGAATCATGTCAGTGCAATATTTGCAGAGGTTTTTTTCCATTTGCATTGCCAAAAACTGCACATTCCTGGAGGAACTACAGTTTTGCATTTATAAGGATCTCCCGACTCATGTTTCCTTCTCAGCATTCACAAACAAGGTTGCCAAGAGTTTACATTCTGTGTTTTATACGAGTGAAACATGCCTTTTACTACACTTACATTCATGTTAAGAGTTGAATGTTTACATTTGATGTAAATAAACAGAAATATTACTATAAAGGGTGCTTGTGAGTCCTATTTAATCACACAGTCTGAAAAGGACAATATTAAAGGAAAGCTCCACATTTTGGGAAATGCGCATATTCACTTTCTTGTAAGAGTTAAGTTAGAAGATTAATACTACATTCATACTTCATATCTGTGTTCCAAATATGAAGCTAAGGCTAGCTAGTAGCTAACTTTTTCTCAATCAGGTCTTGACCAACAACTAGTCCGATACTTAACCCCCATAAAACTATTTTTTTCTGTTTAACACACTGGATTTTGTACACACGTTTTAATCAGTACGTTTTAGAGGAAGCTGAAAGATGAATTTTGTTACCTCTGGTCAGAACCAGGCTGTTTCCCTCTATTTCTATTCTTTATGCTAAGATAAGTTAGTAGTTTAGCGAACAGACAGGGGTATAAATCTTCTCATCCAACCGACATGAAAGCAAATAGGTATATTTCCCAAAATGTTGAACTTTAATTTCAAGAAACTAGGTACCATTAAGCTCAGTATTACATATTATTTCATTTTATTTTACAAGGGATGGTGAAATCGATCACATTTCAAAATCATTAGTCCCTGCATCATTAAAGCAGTTTTATTATTACATATTTTCATAATTTTTCCCCCAAGAAGTTTAGTTTTTAAACTCACTAATATAAAGTGCGGCAGTGATGAAACAACAGTCAAAGGTAAAGAGGAAAACAGTGCAAGAATGTCGTGTGCGTGCATCTCAAAAATCTAAACTGGCTTCTTTTCATCTCTTGCCAATCAACACTCACTATCACAGGAAGATCTGTCAGTCTCAGTCTTCAGACTAGTGCAGCAGAGGGAAGCAAGGCAAAGGGACAACACAGTATCGCCTCTAAATGAAGATGTACTTCTTGACCATGTGATCAGAAATGCTATGAAATACACATTCTTGACAAGGCAGCTTCAGCAACATAGGTGATTGTCATGTAAGTGAATTAAAAGATGTGATTCCTGTTGTCACTACAGTTGCATTATTTTCCTGTTGTAGGTTTGTGAAAGAAGCAGGAAAAACAACAATCAACAGATAACATAAGACCACAGCTGGATCCCTTTTTTTGAACCATCATTTGACTCATTATCTGTGTAAGTTAATCATTAAGGATTTATATAGTTCAGATAGATATGGGTCAACAAAGCAAAAACCATGATTTAAAATAAGCAACACTGTGAGGAATAGTTGCCAAAACACAAACGACACAAGCAGAGACATAAAAACAGATGACTAGAGGGTTGATTTTCTGTATAATGAATTAAACCTGATCTACAAGTGGGTCCCTTTCTGTATCCAAGCTAAAACTTTTATGTTTTTTGTAATTTTCTCAACAACATCTGAAATGCCCTTAAATACTACAAGATTGTTTGATATTCATTTCCCTTATCAAAAGGAAATGTATGCTAACAGCTGGCCAGAGAGTGTGCTTAAACAGCTTCATCAACATTACAAAAACATGACAACATTTTTCAGTTTCTGTAAGGTTTCAACATGTACTGCTCTTGGCAGAGGACACGTCAATACTTGTACGTCTGAATAAAAACCTGGTTCACACAAAGAAACAATAAGGACATAAAAATGGGGAAAAAAACCTTCACATAAGACATTTGTCAGAGGCTTTCTAGTCAGTTAAAGATAATTTCCCTTTAGGTTGAGGTAGGAGACGAATCTTAGTCAAATACTGTGTTACGGTAAAGTTAGGATTATATTGTGTAAGAATGAAAGTGTCTGTTTAGACTGCAGCTCGCAGTTCTGTTATGTAAAAGTTGTTGTCACTCCAGTGCAGTGACATTGTTCCCTCTCAAACTCTGACCAGATGAGAGATAACAGCGAAATATTTCCGGAATGGAAATAAAGCACGGCGGTGATTTGCGTTACGTTTTACAGACAGGAAGGCTGAACAAATGAAGAGAAAGTGATCAACAGGGTTTCTAGATGTTTCTAGATGTTTCCACTGAAATGGTAACTTAACACCAGGATGAAGATCAGTGTTTCACTGCCCTCTCTGGTTGAAGGGTTTTTTGTCTCTATCAATGATATGTAACAAGTGTGTTTTGTTGCACACGTAACACTTTACAGTTACGTCACTGGGTCCTGGAGTTCATCTGTAAAGCACTGCAGCAACGTGAGAATCAAAATTACATTCTCCCAAACCTTGAATAACCTCTATAGCCTGCTCCTCATCTCTACTTGAGGCTAGCAGCTGAGGGTTAAATTCACTGCCATCAGAATAACACACCTAAATCTTGGACTGAACTGTCAGCAGTCACATTGCATTATGGGTGCATGGAGTAAAGATATTTCTCATTTTGATAGCTTTCTTAACTGTGAATCTGAGGACGTAGTAGAAGTGTGACCCTAAGATAAGTCATTGATCTGAAATCTTACGAATCCATTCACCAGCCACACGTTTCTACCACTGTGTTACATCAGAAACCCTGGATCCTCTTATTTGCGTTTCATTTGCGGCTCATCTGTTTTTGATTTCAAGTGCTCTGTGTAATCCCTTGTCATGCCGTCTGTGCCTTTACCTGGCAGAGGGTCGGCCCTGTCGCTGCTGAGATGACTTGCTGTGATGTTCAGACAGCCACTGGCGACAGATGTTCAGCATCATTGAGTCCTGTGCTCCCTCGGCGGCCTGAAGGACATCCTGGACCAACGGGCCCGCCCGGCTCGGCTCCAGCTTCACCGCTAGCAGGTACGCTGGCCGCAGCTTGCTGCACAGCAGGTAGGCTTTGATCTGCAGACAGAGAAATGATGTGATGAGAATTAATTTTTGATTTTTGAACCACAGGCTCCACGGGATCACAAAGTGATATCGCTGACAGGAGGAACAGGGTCAGGGACATTGTGATTTCTACATCTGTAACAGATTGCCTCAGGCAGGAAAAACAATGATGGTGAAGGGAAGAGGAGAATAAAACACGGTGCAGTCAGTTTACCTTGCTTTCTGTGCTCTTAGTTTCCAGAATGAGGCTTTCCAGCTCCTTTGCCTAAATCAGATAAAGGACAACAAAAGCCTTCATGACAAGAAAAAACAACATGGAGCCGAGTCATGGTCACGCTCTGTTATCAAAATACACTTAATTTCTACATCTTTATCTTTCCTCATTTTACTATTCTCAGAAGGCTTCTGTCACTCACATCAGCTGGTCCCTTATCTGCAATGGAGACGCAGCTGAGGATGAGCGCATCGCAGTCGTTTTTGGTGGCCGTGCCTGATTCACCGACACATTTGAGCAGCTGCCGCACGGCTCCATATTGTCTCTGTCTGACGAGTCTTTGGCCGGCCCGCGTGTAGACGGCCTGAGCCTCCAGCTGGAAGTCCTGAGGCAGCAAGAAAAGGAGAAAGAGAGTAGGATGGTAAACAGCAAAGTTCTGGTTTTGACCAACGCAAATAAAATTCACTTGACTTTATTTGACTATTTATCTCCATTGTATCTGACTTTTGTTTGTTACATTGAGTTGATCAGTTAAAGAAAGCTTACTCTTAATGTTTTTGTCTGTCTAATTGAAAGCATAAAAATAAATGAATGACTTATGCCATTACAGGTCAACAGGAGTTTTGCTTTTGTTCTTTTTTTGTCTGTTGGAAGGATATTTCAAAAAGCTGTGAATGAATTTGGAGAAAAACTGTAAAGAGATGAAAGAAATCCCATTTTGAGAGAGGAACAAATACTCATACCTGTATGACTCTGTAAGCAATGCCAAACCCCTCCTCTATGTTTTTTCCTCCAAGCATTACCTGCAATTAAAGGCATATTACTGGATTTTATGCAAAACACTCATGTTTCCATAATAAAGCAAAACACAGTCCCAACCAGATGTTTAAAATTTTTCATTATTTACACCTGCAGTATACACTATTGTTGGTCAGTTCAACTTAACTATGTTTGTTATCCATATATCTTCCTATATCTTTCCATTATCAGAACAAAACACTTTACTGTAAAACCTTAAAATGTATATAAAACAGATTTTTCCCTGTAACATACAGGTAACAGCTCTTCCAACAACATTCATTAAGGCATACTATTTTTAATAAACCACATCTCTAATACAGGGGTTTCCTGGCAACAACATTATTAGATCTTGAGGGGCTTATTGATTGATAAGTATATGAAAATGAAGTATTGGGATAATCACAGCTGAAACCTTACCTTACAGGCGACCTCAACCTTCATGGGACTTCCCCCAAACAGTGTAGGTGGTGTACTGGATCCAGAGGATTTGGAGGAAGGTGTACTGGTCTGTGGAGCCTTGGAGGAGGCAGCAGTCTCACAACGGTGGAGGAAACGGGTCACCTCCAGCTGGAGTTCGATTGTATTTATGTGCCTAATGAAAATGAGATGGCAGAGGTTAATACTTTTAAAAAACAAGATCAAAAAGTCTATTTGACAGGTAGTGAACATATATGAAGCGAAGGTGGTGGTAATGGAGCTTATATACACACACAGGCAAAAACATATATTTATTTCCATAAAGGTGAAATAAAGATAAATCAAATAACCTGGAAACATCACTGGATGACATCGTCTTCCTTACTGAGTTGACCTGAGACTTTCTCCTCCCAGAGCCCCGACCTTGCTGTTCCTGCAGGTACGTCCTCAGGTGTTCTTTGGCTCTGACCAACCAACGCTGTTCAAGGATACGGTGAAGTACAAGGTCAAGGACAGCGTACACTTCCTTAAACAAGCAGGGACATTTAAAACAAAGTATTGCCAACTGTGCAACTGTGAAAAAAGGTGATTTACTGCACCTGTTGTTCTCCCAGCTGTAGATATGAACTGGCTCCATGTGTGAAGAATCGTATACAGGTCATGGCTGCACGCACATGATCCTGTCATGGCAAAGAACATTTTACATGTTACTGTAAAGGCATGATTTGACTGATAATACGGAGAAGTGGTTCCATCCAAACAGTCACAAGATGAATATAATGTTTTGAGAAATGATTACTGGGGTAGAAAATAATAAAAAATAAAGCCCTGGAATGTAAAATTAACATTTTTGTTCAAGCTTTTCTTTCATCTTAGTTTTTTCTCCTGCAGAACAGTGCACAGTGTGAGCTCTTTAGGACTCAGACATTGCTTCACATTAAGGAGAATCACTGGTTTCATCTATAATTTACGTTTATATGGTAGACGTTTGAACCACTAGGGCACCAGGACAGCCCTTTTTGGACATTAATATGGAAATGTGAAGGCTGGAAAAAACAATTACATATTTCTGAGGTTTGCTAATGGTCAATTGGCCAGACCCTTAACCTTCCTGTGTTTGAATCCAGACAGGAAAATTAGCTGCATTTGACCCTGTTTGCTCTCCCACCAGTCTTTCTCTTTACTTTCAAATGACAATTAAAATTTAAACTGTTCCCAAAAAAGAGATGGAAGAAACATTAGAGGGCTCTAACCATCATGAACTGTTGAAGCTGGTAGAGAGTGTTAAAGTATCCACGCCGCTGCAGGAACTGGCAAGAGGCGATGAGGTAGCGGCTGCACGTCTCCAGGCTGGGGTCCAGTTTTTCTAGTATCCCCTGCAGCGCGCCAAGACGCCCCCGCTCCAGACTGGGCTGCAACACACCCTCAAGAAACACTTCCTCTGGGCAGTCCTGAGCCGTGATATAGGAGAAAAACATATGTGAGGAAAATAGAAGCAATGTCACATGCAGCAGTTGTTTGTGAGTTGCTGCGTCATACATAAATTTTAGTCTAGAGAGAAGTAGGTGCAGACATATTTGGTCCCTTACAGCTTCTATGTTTTGGAGTAAAACAGCACATTTTGTTGCAATTTTTGACCAGGAATGAATTCACTTTAAGTTAAATGGACTTAAATACACCTTGTTAATTGAACAGAGTTTGGGAAACTAGACGTCCTGCCAGATTTGAGATCAGTGGGGTGTCAAATCAAATCTGTAGTTGGTTCAGATGGTCGACAGACTCCAGACAAATTACATCATATTATTTTTTAGATTTTCTTCACTGTAAATCCAATAATCTAAGTCTCACCTTGTTGAGCAAGTACGTCAGGGCCTCTGTCATGCAGTCATGACGGATATAGAAGCTGATCAGTGCCAGGTGAGTGCCATATGTGTTCAGGTAGTACAGACACTCCTGGTGGAGGCTGCCGCCCTGTGTTTGTCCCTCTGGTCTCTCACCAGGACCTGCATCATTCAGGGCGTCCTCCAGCTCCCGCAGGGACGCCAAGATGTCCTCACCATAGGACTGAATACAAATAATCAAACAAAGGGTCATGAATTTACATGTATACTGTACATGCATATGAGCGAGTACAAAACACACTGTGCATAGCTTAGCAAAGCTACATCACTGGAAACTCCCACACTAATCTAGGCCAACAGAAACCACACATGGAAGGTCTTGCTAGCTTCCCCTTGATATGTAGAAGCCAAGAACCGCTGGCACCAAACGACATGTGCACAATTCCTAAGGTGTCATGGGGGGTGCTGTACATTGACTGTTCACACCAGAGGAGTGACTCTATCTGACCTCTGTCATTACATAATCACACTGCTGAAAAACTCAAAGATCTTTTTAGGGTCACATTTTTAGATGAATTTGGGTTTATTCTGGTATTTTTTCCTTTTCTGATACCACAGATTTTATACCATGCAACACTGCATTACTATGAATCATAATCACTTTCGAAGGAGGAACTATTTGGCAAGTGTAAATGTTCTCTTTGCAAATGTCAGAGTTCATTCCCTGTGGTTCTTTTGTATCTGCATTCATGGATGATTTGGTAGTTAAATATGTTTTGGTTATATGTTAGCAAACGAGAATGATGGTGTGGCTGATTTAGTGAAGATAACAGCTGGGACATGTATATTGTGTAAGGCAGGATAAGTTACAGTAATTAAGGAGAGATACACAAGATCTGCTCTGCAGCAGTACTGAAGGTTAGATAACACCACTACATCAGTGTCGTCTTACCATGGTCACAGTGGGTCGTACAGTGGTCTCCAGGTGCTGGACAATCTCTTGCAGCAGTAAGGGACCTAGGGTGAGCTGGTTGCGGTCCACTGGAGCTTTCAGGCAGCGAGAAAACTTCTCCCGCGCCCCTGAAAGGTTTCCTGCCTTCAGAGAGGCCATCCCCCATGCTTGCCACACACCACCAGGGTCCAGACCACTCTTTGTAGAAACCTACCAAACAACCAGAGACTATGAGACCATCTGAGTTCAATTTTCTGTGCGTGTTATGTTTGATGGCTTCATAAGCTGCCTGACTAGAGCTTTTCTGCACCATGATGACCTGAACACACTTCTACTCTGAAATTATAATAAATTATGGGGTTAACAGTTATAGCCCAATAAATAATTTTGGATTAAATATAATCCACTTTCCTGAGAAGGGTGCATAGAGTTGGGTGTATGATCGATTTCTATTTACCTGCCCATGAACTGCAGTTGGACAGTAGACAATGTTTTTGTATGTGTTCCTTTATTAAATTAAATTAATGTAATAAAATAAAATCGTATAAATGAACCAGCATGTGTCTCACCTCCACTGCTAGCTGGTAATGCTCAGCTTCCAGCAGCTGATTACGAAGGCGTGTGACAGCAGAGGTCTCCAGAATGTCATCCAGAGAAGGAATATATTTGTAATTGGCCGTCACAAGAATCTTAAGCACGTCCACTTTACTGATGTAACTGTGAAAAAAAGAGGAAGCAAAACAGTGAAAAATCTGTGTTTGAAACAAATAGAGGAAGAGAGGCGGAACAACTGAAACCTACTTCTATAATTTCTACAGTGAGTGAAATTTCTCAGTTAGTAGTAGGGCCTGGCAGTGAGTGATGGCAAGTTTCTAATCTGTTGGAAGCCATTTCAACATAGTTCCTGTGGTTGACAACTCATCTCACTGACCTAATTTGATCACACTGGATTGAGTTGATCCGGTGAGATACAAGCTAACAACTAAAGCGGCATAAAGCAATATTTCTTAGAACAACCATGACTCAAATGACTACGTGACTACGTGTCTGAGTGAAAGGGGTCACTTTCATGAACCTACCAATATCAAACCACAGTTAAAGGGCTAGTGAATCCTGCAAGTACATCATTCATTCATTCATTCCAGAAACACTTACTCCTCACACCTCATACACTCAGTTTATGGTATGATAAAGTTGCTTTGTGTTGGCTGGACATGTAAAGGCAAGAGGTATAAGAGAAAAGCCTTAACAACTTTAGAGGTGATAGGTGATAATGTCTCAGTCAGTTCAGTGTGTGTCTCTCAGCTTGACTTGTTACCTGGAGCCAATTTCAACCTGACTGATGATCGAGAGTAAAACACCTGAGTGAATGTGTAGGGCCTTTAAGAATGCCAGGAAATAAACAAGTGTTTAACATCCGGGCTCTACAACCTCATTGTTCCTACCACAGCCACAGATCACATCGCACTGTATCTCCTTTGTTTGACTCTCACACCTTCTAAATAATTCACAGTGTCCTTAAAAACACACACAAATGTTACATTGACCTAAGGTAACATCTCACCTGTCACACAAGGCAAGATCCTGGCTGCGGCCAACCTTGACAAACATAAGCTTGGCACTGAAGAGCAGCTGCCGCATGATGTCAGTGAGGAGGCAGGCGTCCACCTCCGGGTTGGTCAGCTTACGAGACAGAGAGCGGCAGTGGAGGATGAGCTGATGTCCACAGGCTGTTTGGTCACTGTGCAGAGACAAAATGGCCACGCAGAGGTATGCGCTGGGAGCCTGGAGGATTGTAGCAAAAAAACAAAACATTATTAATCTTATGTATTCAAAGAGTTAATGCTACTAGAGGACAGCTGAATAACAGTGTAGAGTTCTGTCAACTGTTAAGGATGTTGAATATACACAGAAAGATAATAAGATTCTATTTACTGTTTAAAACAAAAACAATGGGAATGGTGTGGAAACTATTGATGTTCCGGTAATTTAAGCCTCACTGCTGTCACTGCAAGTCACCCTCAATGAGCTGACAATGACAACAGATTAGTTGCGTGCCATCCTGTGTAACAATAACTATTCAAATCCAGACCTGTTCATAGTAGAACTCGCTCCGCAGCAGCTGGTTCTCTGCAGGATTTGTGCTGAGTTGAATCTGTCGCTGGACCACTTCAGGCAGATGCAGCATCCCATCTAAAACCTCCTCTGTCACCACAGGGCTACCAGCCACTGCTCAAAAAACAAAGAGATGAAAAGTTCATCATTATGACCTCTTTTACAGATGAATTAAAGGTTTTCTGTGCATAATAACAACGCAAAGAGGAAACTGCTCACATGAAAGCAGCAGAATAAAATTTCATTTACCTTCAGCTGGTTCCAGCTCATCATCAGAACTGCAAATGGAAAAAAGTACATATTAACTTCAAATCACGAGAACATGGTTGTTTCAAAGCCCTATAAACTACAGGAAAACCACTTGCTTTGTTAAGAAGTCTTGTCTGACAAGTGAGGTTTGTTGCATTTAAATGTACAGGATCTTACTCTGGATGAAAGTAGGTGTAACACTGGTCACAGACTCTGACTTCTTCTCCTGGGCATCCCTCTACAGGCATCTTACGCTCAGAACATGCATGACAAACCAGACGGCCACACCTCCGACAGTGATGCCGTCTGTTGAACTAAAGGATGAGGGAAAAAAGACAAATAACTATTATCGGCAGTAAAAAACTAAACATTGGATTTTATTCTTTTTCTGCTTTTCTTGTAAAATCGAATCACGCTACCCTAATCTCTTTTCCTCTCAGAATTATGAAATAGAGCTTAGTCTCAATATTTTATATGTCAACAAGTTCTTCTCACACCGCTTCACCCACTCACCATGGTGAACCTCTCACGCTGACAGACCATGCACACATGCTGTTGTGTGTCAGGGACCCAGTCTTTACGGGCTGGTGGTTGGTCTGGAGGCTGGAACTTGGCAGGTGAGCGGCGTTTCCTCCCTGCAGAGCTTCGGTCCCTCTCCCTTTCTGTGCTGTTTGAGGAGGGGGTGTGTGTAGGGGTGCTGTCTGTAATTAAACGCAAGTAGGGAAGGATGAATACACATTTTAAACCAGAAACAATCAACACTAGTATCAACACTACTATCTACCACAGATTTCACAAGACTTTGACTTTATTACTCTGCAAATGTCTGCTGTGGTTTGAGAGAATATTCCTGAACTGTGACAAAACAAATTGCAGGGTTAACTATCTTTCCAACTAAAGTGTACTTCAGCAAAAACATATCAACTCCAGCAGTGCTATTTTATGGCTGCCTGCACGGAAATTTCTTCGAGAGGTTAAATTGGCATCATTTTATGGTTTTATTACTATCAATCACACTCAGGTGCCTCACTTGTAGAGGGTGTTGGAGATTCGATTCGGCTGGATGACAGGGAGCTGCTGTCTTGAGCAGGACACTGCATCAGTGCATCCTGGAGACTGATTACGGAGTCTGGAAAATTAAATGTCATATATTTAAAACACAAAAGTCAGTGATGTGAATAGCTGTGTTAAAATGTTAAAAATGTAGTATTTCTTAGTGCATAACACATGTTTTATTCCAGGTTTTTTAGAACAAGAATAATTACTAAGCTGAGCTTGACAGCAACAAAGTTTCTGTTTTCATTTTCTTTATATTTATCAGTCTTGGATTTTGCCTTAAATGTATCATTTTAGTGTTGACTAATAAGCATTTATTATTATTAATATCATTATTATCATTAAAAAGTACTGAGGTGTGCTTCCCAGCTTTACCAAGTGTCTGTACACATTTGTTTACATGTGTCATTGTGCACTCAGCACTGACCAGATCTAGACCTCTCTCTGGGGGCACAAGAGAAGTCCAGGGCTTTGCAGGCATAGTCTGCCAGAAGCTTATCGATGTCCTCCGCACCAAAGCCAGCCTCCTGACCAACCACGAGGCTCCGCAGGGTTCGCACTGCCACATCTGCCCAGTCCACCTTCAGATTCATCAAAAGCTGCTCGAGCATCAGAAGAGGCTCTGACAACAAGGGGAAATAGTCCTGCCTGGCTGCTGGTGGCAGAGTCAGCAACACCTGAAGAAGGAAACACATTCACTGATATTAACACCACCTGAAGATATAAAGAATTTTTAACATGCTAACTGTCCTTTTTTGTGCAGACTAACACAAATTATTATTTAAAGCTGAACATTATTATATGTCTTCCAACATGTCTGGAGTGAATCTTTAAGATCTGAAAGGTGCAAAACTAGTCTCCACAAGCCAGGGCTCGTAGAAGCATGCTAGTCTGGGCATGTAACTGAGCTTGAAGAAAGGCACGTCATCGACCCATCAAGTGTGATTCCAGCTACTGTGAACACAAACAAGACGTGCTGTATACTGTACACAACAGAATTCCCTGTCCTTTGCCATGACAATTCAATCAGTGCACATCTTCGCTTTCACAAACCTTGGAGCCTAGGTGAAGGGCGTGGATGTGTCGTCGACGTGCTGGAGACACCTGCCTCTGAAAATGCAAGGTGAGATAATCGGCCAGGAAGTGACAGGCGGCCAGGCCTGGGCAGCGATCCAGAGCACGCTCACAAACATCCAGGCCAACCACAAAATCAGAGAGTTCCTCAAGTAACTAAAGAAATAAGTCAAAAAGAAGCAGCAATTAGGAGAACCACAAAAACAAAACTATAGGTTTACTTTTGTTTGTCTTGTGTACTTGGATCAGCTGTATGTATGCACAGAATATGTGCACTATCTACCATATAGAATTTGTATCTATATGAGTACACAGTGAGTATGGTATGCATGTATGCAGTGCACTGTATGTGACTAGCTATATTTGTTCACATATACAAATGCACATTGTTTTTACTGTCAGTAGAAAAGATCAAAATTAAATCAAATGTGTGACTCTATGACCTGTTGGTATCTTCTCTGATAAATCTATTAATGTTGATTAGTGCTTAAAGAATGGATTGCAGTGTCAATTTAACCAGAATGTAAGTGGTCTGGACCTGGAACGCCTCATCGGTCTGTCCCTTCTCCAGCAGATGAAGTAAGTGCTCAGTCTTTAGCTTCAGTCTCAGCTGGTCTGATACAGGATACAGCTCCACCCATTGTGCACAAAGAACAAACTCCTGCAAAAACAAAACCCCAAGATTAATCGTATTATACTATATAATGTATTAAGTGAACTGTTGCAGGTCTGCTGTACGTACTTTTGCCTCCAGCATCATGGATAACATGGACTCTGAGTTTGTCTTAGACTCAGTCCTCAGCTCCTGCCAAGTAGCCCAGGGCAACGGAGGCTGTAAATCCAACATCTGTGACAAGAGAAAGGAAGCACAAACACTTGGCAAGTCACAATGGAAGTTTCATTACATCACTGAGGAATGTAAGGTATAGCCATGCCAACCTAAGACATGATTACATAACACATGAAAAACACAGGCAAAACACAAACTAAAGTTTACACTGAACAAGGAAGTATTGACTTGCAAATTTACACAAGCTCACTGCACAATAGAAATCTTTTAGCTGAATCTTGAGCGTTTGTATTTCTTGTGCCTTTGTCTGACAGGATTTCAATGTTTTACACGTACACATACTGCATTTCTCTCTGGGAATAAAATAAATCTCAGTTCCAAGTCTGTGAATTACCCAGCGATAGATGTCCAGCTCTTTCTTCTTGAGCTCTAAGTCTGTTCTCAGTGAGGCCTCTGTATTCGGGTCATTGAGGCAAAACTCGAGCAGGTCGAGACAGGCTGACAGAGGCCATCGCTCCAGAGCCTGGAGGGCAACACGTGCTCGCAGGTTTGCATCCTGTACACGGAAGAGCTGACCTGTTCCCTCACCTCCATCTGAACACAATCAGATAAACAACAAACATTTGTTACATTTGAAACAACTCCTGCATTCAAATCATATTATTTACATATTTTCCTGATATATAACTGAGAAGAATTTGTTTGAAAAAGTGGTTTTGATATCTAAAAGACTATTGATTATCTTTATTTTTTTAATGTAATTGTGATTAATCATTTGTCTATGGAATGTCATCATATCAATCTTTATCAGAAGCATAGAAGTGCCAACAGAAACTGCAATGAGCTGCTTTTCATTAACCCGCAGTCCTCACCCTCTAAAGCTGCACAGGCAAGTAGCTGGTCTCTCAGCACCCCCTCCTGGCTGCAGCCTTGCCCATACAGCTCCAGCAGGCTGAGAGCTCGGCCCAGGTCTCTGGAGGAAAGAGCCCTCTGGAAGGCCTCAGCAGCCACAGCCTGGGCAACTTCTTCCTGTGGTCCAGACAGCAGGAGAGTGACAAGAGGTTTCCCGCAAACAACCTGCCCCAAGTCCAGCAGAGCCTTCCTCGCCCTCACTCAACGGGGTGCCCAGCACTGGTTCAGCCATGGTATGAAGGTAGGACCAGAGGATAGGGAACTCTTTCAGGAGGCTATCAGCTTCACGAGCAATCTGCTCACCATCCAGGACAACCTCTTTACGTCCAGTGCGGAAATACCCTGACCATCCAGAGGTCTGTGTCCGGGCAGTTTCTCCTTTACACGCACTCAGACACGCCAGTGTGGCCAGTAATGGGGAACGAGACTTGAGGAAAGACAAGGCCGACGGCGTGAGGAGAAAGGAGTTTGAGGATGAGGATGAGGAGGACGAATTAGAGGGTGGTGAGGTGGAGAGGCTGGTGGTTGTAGCAGAGTGGTCGTCCACTGAGCCCTCAGACTCAGAGCTCGCATCAGACTGAGGCTCTGTGATTCCCAGAGTTGGCATGTGCTCCTGAGCATGCTGTTGGAGCAGGACAGACAAACTGGCAACGCCAAACACTCCATCATCTTTTATGGCCTGGCTGGAGTGTCTTTCAGCACATCGGACAGGAGAACCACATAGGCAACGTCTCACAGCATCGCTGGACGATCACCTGCTGGACACTGAGTCTCAGGCCTTCCTGCTGCAGCAAAGACAGCAGTCTGGACATAAAACAGGACATAAAGTAAAAAGGTAAGTTGCTGCCTTCACACCACTGTTAATCGAAGAGAAATATTCAAGCTGAAAGGTGTAATTTTCCCCATTTGCCCTAAAATGTAGCAAACCCTCTGTTCTGTGGCACCTTCTACCTCATCTCTCCTAATTCTTCACCATTCAACCTTTCACTTAACTGAGAGCTGCGAGCCACACATCTTAGCAGCAGTTCAGGTTACCTTGTGTAACAAGATGAGGACTAACAGCATGCAGACTACAGGCTTATGTGTGTCTGTTCATACTGATGGGATTAAAACATTGTGCATACCTGTCAGGAGACACCTGTCTGTCAAATAACAGGTGGGAGAGAAGCTGAAATGGGGCTTGAAGCAGCACCAGCAGTGGATTCCCAAGCTTCACTTCACTGCTCTGGTCTAAGAGAAACAGCAAGGATCAGAACAAAAGCAGGTATAAGAAGGAAAAGAGTCACTGATGGCTCCTGGTGTAGTCACTGTGTAGGTAGAGTGGCTGTACAGTAGTTTTGTATAAATGTGAGTTTATTATTAAGTGCGATAGTGTAGGTTGGAGAAGCGAGTGTCAAGACGTTATGACTGAGATGTTGAGTTCTGAAAACAGCAAGAATTTTTAATAAAACATCACTTTGCACTTAAACCACTTAAACTTTTAAAGAGCTAGAAATTTCAATGACAAATGCATTATGGCAGAAGAATCCAAAAACTGCTACTGTTTTTTGATCAGCAACCCTTTCACAAAATGACTCAGAAAGCCCATCATCTCTCCTCAATGATTAATTATTTTACCTTCTGAACTAAGACTGCGCACCAGCACGGATGCCAGTGTGTTGACGTAGTCGAGGAAACTCCGTACATAATCTGGTCTGGCAAGGTCTCCGTCTGGCTCAAAGGGACAGAGTTGGTCCAGAGAACGAAGCAGCTGTTTCATGCTGGAACGCACAGGGTGAGTGTCGAGCTCTGACTGCTTCAGACTGGCCTGTTCAACCAACTGTGCCAGAAGAGCACTGCCTACACCCCCCTCTGTCATGAGAGGTAACACCAGACATACAAAACATTCAGACTTGACAAACATACAACAGATCTCCAAGACATCTAAATGTCTGAAAATACTACTATAGATAGGACTGGGTTAATTGTATCAGCAATTTGACTAGCAAAACTTTATTGCATCTGAACAGCAATGGTTGCTTTGCCAACCTGTGCCATCTGTAGCAGTGCTGAGTATGTGCAGGGTGGTCTCCAAGCGTTGAGCCCAACTGAGCTGAGCAGCAATGAACTCCTCATTCAGTGTTGAGTGGCAACACAGAAGCACCTCCTGAATGCAGCAGCCAAATGGACTGGCAGATACTTGGTCCTCCCCTACAACTTCTAGGAACCAGAGTGGATCAGTGACAAACTATTCAGCACATTCAGTTCATGCTTCATATTAAATATCTGGTCAGCAGAGTCATTTTGCACCTGCAGGTATTTATTTGACTTGGTAATTAGTTCTGAATTGACTGACATGAAATGGATGAAAATGTTTGAACATTTGCATTCACCTGTTTTGACAGAGCCCTTATTGGTAGTAGAGTGATTCAGGATCTTGTTGATCTGTTGTAATACCATGGGAAATCCACAGATCCCCTCAGAATGAGGAACTCTGGGGTCAACTCGTACTCCTGAGGAAGCAGAGAGGGATTAAAGATTAAAAACAAAATGACCACCTGTGCAAAGCTGGCAATAAATAAATGTTGCCCTAAAATTCAGGCTTCACACCTCGTGCCTCCAGGCTGCTGCTGAGCCTGCGTTCTGCTGTGTCCAGCAGCTGTCGGGACGTCTTCCAGAGCTGACAGTGGCAGCAGGCCAGATCAAAGGCAGCCATAGCTGCTGGGCTGAGCTCCTCCAGCAGTGTGTAAAGGAGTCCAGATGGGTCTGAAGAGCAGCAGCTTAGCCAGTAGCCATCCTCCAGTGAGGGCATGGGGTGAGCAGGGGTGCTGAGGAGACGGTCTGCTATGTCTGAGATGGAGTAGAAAGCCACACCTGCAGGGAAACACAGAGAAAGTCAGATCTCTGAATCATCTACAACACATAGGGCAGGTTTAAACGGACATTTTATTCCTTAAATTAAGGGCAACACTGTCTATAAGCGGTGAGTGGTGGTAAAAAAGTCAAGCAGAATATCAAACCTGCAGCAGCAGCACTTCCGATGGCCTGCAGTGTTGACCGCCCACTGCTGCCGAGCCGAGCCCTCCCTGTGCCTGACACAGCTGTTGAACCTAGGCCCTCTGAGGAGGACGACGATGAAGACATAGACTGGCTCTCCATCTTCTGCTCCACCTGCCCCAATTCCACCAGAACTTCTTTGTAGCGCTCCATGAACACCAACTCGCCACAACAGGTAGACGCCCCCAGATCAAACACCAGAGACACCTGCACAGGCAACACAAACCACACAGGACTAAGCTAAGGACACTCACTGTAACACTCTCCATAATCTGTCATGTTGATTAATACATGTTAATCAATATTTGGTGTAGTTAATGTACCACCACGATAACATTAACTGTTTGACTGGTAAAAACCAAATAGGTTCTCCGCAATCAACTGAGCAGGTTGTTGAGTCCAGTTTGCTACACTGACCTGACGAGCCTCCATGAAGTTTCCTCTGCGGATGCAGGACATTAGCAGGGACTCTGGAGGGGACAGCATGGCAGGGACCAGCCAGCTGTGGGGACCTCCACATGGACAAACTTCCAGTTCCACAGAACCTGCTGCTGTTCCTCCTCCACCATCTGACAGAGGACAGATTAACTCTCGGAAATTTACAAAAATAATAACAGACCAAATCAGTGGATGCACATATGCAACAAACAGTGCTGGTGGCTCACCTGATGCACTCGTGCTGACTTCTCCATTGTGTTTCTCTATGGAGGTTTGTCTCTCTGTGGAATGTCTCCCTGGCCTCTTCCTCCTCCTCAGACTTGAGCTCTTGCTACGTCCCACAGAAGGTGCAGTACAGCTGACCGCTGACATCTGGAGGGGGCTCTCTGAGCCTGCAAATGAATTTACCATCAAGACTCAAAGACTTCATATCATCTATTTGAAATCAAATCAAATCCTAAAGCTAAGATGGGTAATGTACACATAGGCATGTGCTAGGTAGGATATTTGACACGCCACCAGTTAAGTGTTTGTGAATTTTAGTTGTGGTTTGTAGCTTGTGAATCTCACCACTTCCACCGCCCTGGTTGCTGGTGATGATCTGCAGCCTCCACTGAGCCTCCGCAGTGCGTTTGGACAACCTTTGCAGACGAGCCCCGAATGTCTCAGCCGTCACAGAGCAGCCAAGACTCTCCGCCGCCTCGGCCTCTCGAGGCAGCGCCCTTCCCGCCTCCTGCCCCTCCTGCTGACCCACCACACACATGCCCTCCAACCCTTCTTTCAGCAGCTTCAGAAAACCCTCCATGGCTGTCACATCGACCACAAAACCCTTGCAGCCCTGGATGAAGTGTCCCAGATCCAGGTGGCTGCAGTGGGATCCTGTTAGTGAACTTGTCTGCATTTTCTGGCTCTCTTCCCTGCTGTGATCAGTCTCATCTGTCTTTGTTTTGGCTCCCAGTTCTACATGTGTGTTCCTTGTGTCTGATGAAGAGTCTTGATTGGCATTCCCTGTGTTCAGATTTGAGTTTGCGTCTTTTTGAATCTGCTGCGCAAAGTCGGCGGTAGAAAGAAAGAGAAGGGAGAAGATGTTCTCCAGGAGCTCCAGGCGGAACATGGCCGGCACAGCCTCCAGATAGAGCTGACACTCTGACAGGTAGTGCTGGAACTGCAAATGGCAACCTGGAAAAGAAAACAAACAGAGAAGAGCAAGGTCAGAACGTAAATCTGAACTATATGGGGAAAAAAGGTTGCTAAACAAACACGCCCCTGTTGACTTTAAACAATCAAAAGTGTTTTTGTTGTAGTATTAAAGCACAATCAAGAAGCTGATAAAAGCAGAAAAGTCATTATTAAAACCTTTAAAGAAAAGCTCTCTTTTGATTTGTGTGTAGATGCTGTGATCAATTTTGTGTCTCTTACTGTGAAAAGATGATTTTAATGAATGTTAGTTTTGAAGTTTAGAAATTACAATCAATCGGGGTCATCTATTTTTCCTGTCGTGTTTATCAGTTTGTTTTCAGTTTATATCGATTTTTTATTTCAGCTCCATACCTGCACAGCATTACCTGAATTTGGCTTTCACATATCTACATTTAGTGATATAGTATTTACTTCTTTGTTTTTTGTTGTACCACCATAATTTAACAGAGCCAAAACAAACTACTCATTGACATACAGTTTCTACTCTTTTGACAAACGTGATTATAATCAGCTAAAACTAGCAGACAGAGAACTTTTCTATCCTGTGTCATCAAACTAAAACTGCAGAAAAGGAAAGACAGCCCCCAAACCTTCAGAGGAAGTTGAGGTTTGATTTTGGTCTGTTCCTGCTTCAGCGGCCTGCTGCTGTTGTGGCTGCATGGACTCACACTCGGTGCAATTTGAGTATTTATGTGCATTTACACAGAGAGCATAGATGGCATACTTCATGGCACAAAACCCCTGGAACAAAACTATGTTCCTCTGTACACCAGGGCTGAGAGTATTGATGGCTTCGGTGTCCTCTGCAAGAAAAACAAGCACAGGCAGGGTAACATTACTTTGAAACATTAAGTACATTATTTTTCTGGCAGGCATTTTAGACTCCACTGGAAAAACAAGTGGATGATGTAAACCTGCTCCTGGTGAATTTGGCAGTTGCTGCAGCAGATCCAGTATCCTGCGCTCTTCAAACTGAGGCAAAGGAGTCAGAGAATGCAGAATATAGAGAGCTGAATGACTGTCCAGAGTGTGAAGCTGTGTCAGCAGTGCCTCCATGGAAATATCTCTGCTCCGGAGGAAACAAAAGAGGTACATTATTAAAAAATAAATAATGGCTAAGATGGAATTAAATGCCAGTTAAATGTCAAAGAAAAGAGCAGATGCCTACGGATTGTTGTTTTTACACCATTCAAGTATTCCAAGCTGAGAGGACAAAAGATTGGCAAACTCCTGCAGAACAGAATCACTGGCTGGGGCCTAAACAGAAAATGAACAGTATCATCAAATGACTTCATTTGAATGCTGAAAATATTAATCAATGTTGCACTCATAGGAGGAGGTACGTGTAGATGTCTGGGCAGCTGAATGATTTCAGATCTGACCTGCTCACGGTGAAGGATGTTGAGCAGCACTTGAGCTGAGCTCAGACTGCGACACTGAGTCCATCCCAGCAGCAACAGCAGACGAGACAATGGCTGGAACTCCAGCTGCAGTAAGTCTCTCAGCTGAGAAAACTCCTCGTGTTTAATCAGGTCAAGTGCAGTAACCTACAGGAAGGAACCAATCTTATTACATTATTGAATTTCATCACATGCGTTTGCTAACAAACTTTACTTGACCATTAGGATTGTGTGATAATTACAAAAAATGTAGAATTACAAAGCTACTGACAGAGGACTGTCTACACTTTATTACAACAGTTGACATACTTGAACCATACATTTAAGTCAGTACTGACATTTTTCCATCAGTCCTGGTACTTACCAAGACCTGCTCCAGGAAGTGTTTCCCACTACTAAGGCACTCAAAATAAATAGTCTTCCAAATGGATGGACGATCCTTTTGGCAACATAAACTGAGAGCCAGCTTCTCTGCTTCAGGGAGGTCCACTACGAGGGAGACAAAAATAAAATAGTGGTGGAAACACACCAAACATATAATTTTAAAAACAATGCTAGTGTTGCAAAGAGATGCAAAAGTCTATATATAAGAGAGGAGTACAAAACTATTTTAGAAAATAACTGCTGTTGTTGCCTCATAGAGAATCAAAATAAGACTGTATGAGAGGCATTCTGGGACAAACTATTGCCAAACTTACAATGTGAATATTGTGTATTATTATTATTTTTCTTTTTTTTTCACCTTTTTCACTGATATATAATTTGATTTCTCTGTCATTACTAAAATATACCAAGCTGGACCAAGAATCAATGACACTGATGTGTATAGGCTAAAACACAAATCACCCATCAATCCACTGGTGTGATGCTACATTATAAGTGAATAAAGTCTAAATGTGGAGTAAGAAATTGATCACTACAAAAATGAGAGACAGTCTGTGTAGACACAAACAAAATCAGCCATCACATGTACATTTTCATGACGCTCAGTAAAAACTGCCACAGCTCTACAGCCACAGAAGCAGAAGTGCAATTAAAAGAGGAAAGGGGCGATGCCAATTTCCCCTGTAATGCTGTGAGCACAGAAGGCTCAATCTCAGCCTATAAATGTCTTATCAGTATCGATTACGATAAAACAAAAGTCAAACTGACCACAAAACCTGCTCCGAAGAGGAACCGAATTATAGGAACACACTGCTGTTTGGAAAAGAAGTTTGATCGTACTGATAAACATGAAAGTCAAGTACAGTAAATGGCCACATCACCTATTTTGACTGAAATCAAATAATTCTTAACATTTCTTTGTGGTGGTGTCCGCACAACTATTTTAATATCAGAGTATGTAAACTTTTTAAAATGCTCATTATCAGAGCTGAACACACTCAGACTACCTTGTGTGACAGGTGTGCTCCTCAGCAGATGATCCCTCTGCAGCCTCAGAGCAGTGGAGCAGTAAACAGAGACGAGAGAGTCACACTGAGGGCGAAGCAGCGAGCTCAGGATCCTCTCCTCTTTCAGGGGACCATCTCTGGCTGCCCACAGAGCTTCACACAGTGCCTCAAACTGCCCACTGCTTCTACCAGAGCTCTGTGGCATCACGGCCAACACTGCATATATCTCCTCCACCCACTCCTCCACCTTCTCTGGCTTCCTCTCTGGCTTTCCCAGTTTCTTCATCAGGTGCTGGATGAATGTGTGCTGCAGAGTATGGTCCTCTGTGGATGACTGGTCCTGCAGGAGATGGGGAAAGTAAGGAGAATGGAGCTTGAGCTGAAACAAGGAACAGAATATACTTTACATTTCTAATTTCTACATTTTTACATAGTGCTTCATGGTAATTTTTTGCCATTATTATACTCAATGTTTGACTCTACCTGTAAGAAATGTGCTACAGACTGGGCCAGTCTGGGCTTCTTTTTCTCCAATAAGGTTTGGAGGCAGGACTCAACAGCAGCATCTGTCGTCCTCGAACCTTCTGCTGCCTTTTGATCAGCCTGGGTGTTTAAGAAGGCCTGGTGCAACTCCTGCTGAAAGGTAATTTATATCAGTCCTGTATTCTGTCTGCAAACAAGGTAGTCACAACATGAAATAAAGCAGATCAAGAATGATCTGCTTTATTTCATGTTGTGACTACCTTGTTAACGGATAGAATGTGTGAAGGTTTTTGCTCACACAGGTCAAAAGATGACTTTAAATCTCCTGTTAGTTGTAGAATAAAACATTTATTAAGATTAAATACTTATTTAGTTTTTACTGCTTCATTACATGCAGGTTTGTTTGTTGACAAGAGTAAAAATAGCAGTAACCTTGAGAACAGTCTCTGTTATGCCCTCTGACCCCAGTTCCTCCAGGAGCAGTAGGAACTCCAGCTCTCTTCTGATGTTGGGAGAAACCTGAAGTGAACAGCAAAAAAAGTGTTATTACACCATGTCACAATGCTGGTCAGTCTCTCTGTATCCAACAAAGATTTGACCAAAATGAGTTTTGTAAACAAACAAAAATGGTTTGTGTACCAACATACTGCTTGATGATGACAGACTTAATGTGCCATTTTAGAGTAAGTCAAATAAGTACAATAAAGGAAGATTATTACCTTCTCTTCTGTCCATTTCTCCAAAACTTGAAGCCAAAACCAAGCCAGTTTGTGTGGACTGCCCACAGACTCCCATCTGTGCAGTAAACAAAAAGTTCCTCTAATAATTCACATTTTTACATAAAGGCTACACCTGATGTCTTGTGAATCTACAGTTGTGTGACTCACTTTAAATTGTATGGATGGCAGACAATAGCTGTGATTATGTCTCGTAAGTTTTCTGAAAGTGCTGAGTTAACCAGCTGTGGCACACAGGCACTGGCCAGCTCCCACTCCCCATGCTGCAGGCACCTCTTGAAATATTCAAACAGGTCCTGAAGCGAGGTCTCTGCCTCAGAGTTGAAAGGATACATGGCCACTTTCACTGTGACACTCCTCTGCTCAGTGGTCACAGGTGGAGAGGCACATTCACTAACATGTAGCCAAGGAGAACCCTTGAGCTGTTTCCACCTGAAACAGAAAGAAAAACCTGTCTGAGTTTATATAGTTTAACAAAACAAACGAATGTACACATTGTCTGAAACAACATCACCTTACTCACTGAATTTGTAGAGCCTTTATATTATAAATTGTGGATTAGTTGTTTCATTATAAGCACTTTATAATCCTTGCACCTCTCTCTTAAAAAACAAAACTGTTTTCCTCATATTTTCACACTGAGTCATGTATGACTGAACAGTAAGTGTGCAATACTGTGTGAAGTGTAAAGCTTGATTTAATCTCTTTAGTCTTTCATTTTTATCAAAATACTGCAATGGACTACCTTACACTGAAATTATATCACTAATATGGCTTTCAGCAAAGTTTATCATCTGTGCTAAAAAAAAATAAATAAGATTCAGGCTCTTTTACTTCAAACATGATTTATTACAACTTTAGCTGTGTAAATTTATCTCACGATTCTCACGAAGATGATGAATTTAGTTTACATGTCTAAGCCTCTTATCAATGCGTATTTACTTTACTGACACACCACGCAATTCAGAAGCAGATTCTAATCCCTAATATAGATGTGAAACAGTTCACAATTTATTTAAGCCATCTGTACCTTTAACTGTCTGTGCAAACAAACCAGGCACGTTGAGAAAGAGACATGGAACAAAACAACTGTCAGAAGTCAGACCCGCCTCTCAACAAGCTTTTAAAACGCTAACGTGTTCATTTTCCCCGTTTGTCTCGGTCTCTAAATTTGACAGCTACTCAAATGTTAGCGTTAGCGTTAGCTACAATGATGCTGACTTGCTGTAGCTGAAACATTAAGTTAACTAGCTAATCTCCGTGACAGCCACACACATAAAGCGGTTAGAAATCACCGAATACCTAACGAAGTTACTTACTCATTTCTTAGTGCAGTTTCCCCTCGAAACTGGGGGATATTTACACTCCTAGCCGCTGCTTTCTGTTAACCTGTTATGCTAGGCGGCTAGGTGCCTGTTAACCAGGGTCATGTGACAAAATCAGCTGATTCTCCAACTCTGGTTGGTCAAAGGTTGGCACGAGGTGGGCGTTCCAGAACGTCGAGGAGCGTTGTGTTTTACTGGTGCCTTCAGGTGCCGCCGGAAATATTAAAGACACGTAAATAACTTTAAAAATATTAATATCAGTACATTTATAGAGCACATTTAAAGACAAAAAAGTTGATCAAAGTGCTTTACAGAGAGATTAAATTATGGTATTACTTAATGGATGATTACAATCAAATATAAACACAGGCATAAACACATAGATATAAGCAAATTAATAAAAGCATGGAATATCTGGGATAAAATCATGAAACAAACAGCAAATAAAATACACACATCTAAAAGCCACAGTGTGATCAGGCATGTATTCATATGACAGTTAAGATGCTAAAGAAAGGGTTTTAAAGATAGCAGTGGAGAGGGAAGATCTCATTTTTGGTGGCAAACTATTCCACAATTTAGGGTCAACAAGGCAGGGTTGATGTGGAGTATTTCTACATCAAGGTGATTCTGATATTGATTTCGCCCCCAGGGCCTCCCTTGTGGTTTAATCCAGCCCTGCGGGTGGAAAACACAGAGTGAGACCAACTTTAAATTTTATTTCTATCTATTGATGAGAGACAAGCATCCAGGGAGGATATGATTAGACCTTACCTTCTTCAGTAATATTAAGAATTAATCTAGGCAGAACAATGAGGCCTGAGGGCAGCATGAGATTTATGAGACAGGGGTGAAGAAGTCTGTAGCGACCCCAAGAGCTTCATGCAAAAGCAAATACACAAAGCAAAAGCAAACTAATAAAATTCCTCACCAATTTGATAACACAGGCACAGAATTTTAAAAAACCTAACCTAATACAGAAGAAACACACAGATAAAAAAACAACTAAATACAGTAAACATAACCAAATACAGAGATGCAGAAGTAGCAAAGGTTACAACGGAAATGCCTCCAGGGACACATGCTCGGAGAAACTTGTGGTTGCCATGGTGACTCATGAAATTAATGAACTGGACAAATTGAAGGTTTTTTCTGTTTTCCTTCCTTTAAACATTCTGATCCCATGAGTCAGATTTCCAGATATGTGCTGTTACCCCTGCAGCGTTTCTGTATTTGGTTGTGTTTTCTGTATTTGCAGCTTGTTTCTGTATTTGGTTGTGTTCTGACTTTGTGGCATTTTTCCAAAACATGCTGAGCATCCATGTTCAATTTAATAAAGATGTTTTCTTTTTTTACTTGTGTTTTGTGTATTTACATGTGTTTAATTGACTTGCAGTGCACTGACCTCTAAAGGCCACCACAGGAAGCACAGAGTGTACTTTCTCACAGAAATGAGCTGAAATCCAGAGACAGAGGAGCAGTTGGAGGCTATAGACCGTAGTGAGAAGAGGGCACAGGTGGGTTGAGATGATACTGAAGGGATGCAACAATGCCAGAATACGTTCCATATTAATACTAAAAAAAAGAACCTTTATCCAAATTATTAAGAGTGAAGTGACACGTGTCTGTGCAGGCGATATAAGACCCCCCTTCTTTCGGTCTGCCGGACTCCCACCATCATCACTGCCAAATTGGGAGCCTGTCTCTATGACAACGTAGTACAGGCGGGGTTTGCCAGCTGGAGGCAGAGTCAATCAGTCCTCAGTTGGCATCACAGCTCGAATCCTCCACACTGCATCACGCCCTGAGTGGAATGGACGAAAAGGACAAGAAAGAAAATGTATGTAGCTGTCTTTTTGTTTGTTTAACCCTGCATGCATTGGAAGATTTTTTTGTTTGTAAAAATTCTGATTCAATATTTAACCGTTCAGCATGATGGGAAACAAAAACCGAGAAGAACAGTTTGTGCAGCTGAGTCACTACTGATTGTTTTAGGATCAGAATCAATAAAGCTATTGTTCCCATCGGTGCCATAGGTTGCAGCGCACCGCAGACTGCATGATGAAGAACCAGCAGTTTTATCCTCCAATAATAAACTGTCTTGTTCTGTTTAGCTGTAGGCCTCTACTACGATCGCTGATCGGCACGTATATACATCTCTATTGTTTCACAGGGGGAGTATATCGGAGAGATAAAGGGTGGGCTGCGGCCTTCAATGAAACTGGTTGTTATGGGAATTGTTAACAAAAAACCCAAAAGGTTAGTGCGCACACCTGTTTTCATTCTGCAATTAAGGAACGAATTATACATTATTAATATACCTGTTGCACACATGACGTGGCAGCCAATTAAAGTTGGTGGTAAAGATGCCCTGGGTTACAATAAAACCGAATTTTAAAGCAGATACACAGCTGCTGTCTGTGTTTGAGTGCATATGCCAACCACCCAGCTAGTCCCTGCTTTTGGGAAAATATCTTAGCAATACCAGTGTGTTTCCTAATTATAGGTTAGTCTGTGAGTGTGCGTGGGAGAGCTGCAAATCCCATGAAATCTAAAAAGTCACTCTGGAAATTTTTTTTGGTTGATAATGTCATCCAGCTATTTATTTATTCAGCCATCAATTATGTCCGGTAAAACATCACAATTAGGCTACACAAAAGCAACACAGTGTGTAAAAATAAACTGGTGATGCAGGACTTTTTTATGTCAAGAAACTTATTTTTGGCTGCAGAAACATCAGGAGGGTTTTTAAGGACAAATGCTCTCAAAGGGCTTTTTTCCTAGATACTGGATGTAACAGGACAGTGTTTATTTTAGATCTCTAATCTTCTTTTATTTCTCTGAAGTGATTCAGCATTATTCTTATTAATGAATCTGTAAGTTAATTAATCAAAACTTCTCGTTGCCAAATAACTTATTTGAAACCAAATCCAAATTGTCATCAAAAATGTGCTGCCAAAAAACTTTTCTTTGTCTTCTTGGAGCAGATTGGATGAAAATAAAATGTACATTTACAAAAATGGTATGAATGCAATGCAAATAACCAAACTTACAAAATCACCTGCAAAATGGGTTAGTTACACACAGATTTATTTGTTTGTTTATAATGTTTTAGGTTTACATGTAATCAGGGCCAGAGATAGAGCTGTGTACATGATCAGTGTAAAAATAAGTACTCAAATTATTTACTTAAGTTGACGTGGTAATACCACATTATAAAAATACTCTATTACAAGTAAGAGTTCTGGATTCAAAATGTTACTTTGGTAAACATTCTGAAGAATTAGCAACAAAATGCACTTGACATATCAAATGTAAAACTTGTCATTATGCAGAATGGACTCATTGTCAGTGTCATATTGTCATATTAAGAGATCATTATTATTGAATCATAATGTAAGATTTATAATTAACTGATCATATGCTTTGCAATGGAAATATTAGAATAAAATACAACTACCTCTAAATGATTCTTAAGTACAATACTTGAGTAAATGTGTGTAGTTATTTTCTATCACTAAAAAATGGATGGAAAAATTAGTATGATGGATTCTCACCCAGGAATAAACCAACATGATTATTTTTTTTTTTTTTTAGTTTTTTAAAATCACAGCTATTTTCACAGTAGTGTGTTAAAACTCATTGACACTGCTCAGATAATTTGTTATTCGGTCTTAATTAAACACCTCATTGCTACACAAGAGTTGTCATAACGACCAGAAGATGTCACTGTTCGCCAAATAATCTAGGAAGGTTGATGACCCAATGTATCTTTAAGAAAGAAAGAAAGAAAGAAAGAAAAGCTAAATGTCAGTCTTCTCTGTTTTGTATTCTGCATCCCTTTGTCTGTCCCTAATCTCCATCTGGGTTTACACAGTATTGAAGTGACCCTGTCCAGTAAGCCTCAGGAGGAGGACACAGAGGGCGACGTGGGTCTTCAGTTAAAGGTCAGCTTCATGGATAAGGCTGTTCAACGCAACGCCCGCCTGGCTGGAAAGTGGGGTCCCTCTGAAAATACCCTCTCCTTCTTTCCTTTTGCACCTGGAGAATCCTTCAAGGTACTCTGACATTTTCATGCTCTTTCAGCTTTGAGGTGACACTCATACAGAGCAACTGCCATTGATTGGAATAGCTGAGTAAACATGACACTGACAACATTAAAAAAAACAGGGATGCAGTCATGAAAGCATTGCTCCATGGCTAATAGTGGCCTCAAAATTCAGAGGTACTTTTAAAGCAACACTATGTAACTTTTGCTGAGCAACAGCGCCCTCTGCAGCCATGAGTACTTCATGACACTTCCAAACACACGCAAAAAACAAGTTTTATTTATTTTAAACTGACTCTCTCTACCTCTCCTGTATATTCCCTCTGGCTCTCAGATGGAGATTGTTTGTGAGCACCAGCAGTTTCGTATCTTGGTGGATGGACAGCCTCTGTGTGGCTTCACCCACCGGCTCTCCCAGCTCACCTCCCTCACCGCCTTACGAGTCTTTGGAGATCTACAGCTCACCAAGGTGGCCTAACACCAGCATCTCACCACACAGATACATAACATGACGATGTCCCGGGACAGTATTTGATACATAAGATTAGAATAGAGCTACTTCTCGAGTGAATAAATTGACCCATGATGGGGATTGTTGTGTTTCCTGTTCCAAACAAAGCTAAACTTGCCTCGTAATCACGTGTTAAGACGAAGTGCCTTCACTAGATTACCTGTTTGGGGACTTGAAGATACTGACTGAATGTAACAGTCAACAATGTCTTAAATTAACTGAGGAATGTGATTTGAACTGAAGTGAATTAAGTTTTAAACAATGTGGTCTGAGCTACAATATTTTCCCTCGATGAACATTTGTACAAACATGATGTGTCACTATAAAAAGGAGTGCTGCATCAGCCTTTGTGCACTGAAACAAGATTTCAGATGTTTGTCTTTAATTTCTCTGAAGTTAACCTTTGAAAGCACTTACGTTTACGAGCGCCTGCATGAAGATGAATGTCTCTCAAATCAACTGATTGTCATTCTGTGGCCGACTAAGTACTGTAACAGGTGTAATAATATAAAACAGGTTAAATAGCCTACATTAGTGCATGTCAGTAATCCATACAGTATCTTTCATTCCTCTGAGTTTGCCTCCAGATTACACACACAGGTGGAAAGATTAGGTTGTGTCACACTCTCTGTTATTGTACCATTATCAATTTAAGCTTTGAAAAGCTACTAACGCCCACTGGTTTCTGTACTTTTCATTTACCACTAGCACTTTTTATGTGAATGTTATATATTGACTTTACTTCACTGCAATAAATCACTTTTGTTGTTATGTTCTATTGTTATTACTTTGTGGTCATGTTAACATCTACTTGGATTTACTCCAGAACACACGGTATAGCGTTATATTTCATGTTGTGTCACTCATGATTTCACTGCAATCAGACTCTAAACCAACACCAGCTCAGCTTGAGTCATTCAGATAAAGGCTGGACTCAGCTTGCTGAGTGGGAGTGCCTGTCTGTGATTGCAGGGAGCGCCTTCAGCAGCCGCACTAAAACTTGATGACTGTAACAAATACCTCCTGAGGCGTTTCGTGTCTCTACTTGTACCTCCGTCACTAAAAGTACCATATAAAACCATGCAAAATATTTCACCCAGTGTTTCTGCAGGGTTCACCAACATCTAAGACTTTTTAATACCACATAGAAAACAATTTAATACCAAAATCATATTATGAAACTATGATGGCAAAGCAGTAAGGACAATATGACCTAAATTCTTTATTATCATATCACATTTTTTCAGTATTTCCTGACAATATATAGAATAAATGATATAACTTGATTGACCTGTGATAAAGGATAAATTCATTTAAATCAATTCAAGTTTGAGCTATTATAAAAATAGCACTTGCTCCATCATGAGACAATAAGCTTCAACAGCAAATTTGTTTTAATTTAAATTTTTTGTTGTTAAAATATTGGATAAGTTCAGATTCTTGCAGCTCAAACTTAAACATGAAATGTCTCTCTACATCTGAAAGATAAAAAATGTTTCTCACTACAAGCAAAAGAAGTTGGGAACAACTCTAATATTTAGCAACGTATTGTATTTTAATATAATATTTATGTTTCATCTGAAATGTAACTACAGCTGTCATAAGTGTAGCTTAAAAATTATACTCTAATAAAGTACAAGTATCTAAAATTGTACAGAAGTACCTGGGTGAATGTACTCTGTGTGTGGAGCTGTATAATAATTCAGCTTGGGGAATAAAGTCCAAAGCATTATGTTTGATATAGAAAAAAAATCTTGTAAAACACATTAAAAACTTAAAAAAATTAAACTGAATTATCACAAGAAAAATGCTACAGTTTAAAGTCTTTAAATCCTCCCTGTGCAAACTTTTTTTTTACGATTTCTAATTTTCCTATTTTGGAGATTAGATCAACAGAAATGTTACATAACCACTAATACTCTTATTCAGATTGCATGGTCCCAGTTTGTTGCTACAGTACATTCATGGAATGTGTAAATTCACTTTTCTTCATACCAGGTTAAGTTGTTGAAATGTAAAAAAGTTTGATCAGCTGTTCTATGTTTGCTCTCTGATCGCATCTATCCAGTCCATCTTCTCCTGGTGGGTCGGAGCCTGGATGAAATAATGTGTGTCTGACTGAGTGATGATTTTAAACAGGTTTCCCTGAATGTTGCCTTTCACACCTGTGTAGAAAGAAAAAGTAGGATGTGGATGGTCAATAAAGTGCAGCTGGATTAAGTTAACTATTTGTAAAATTTAATTAATAGGAAGAACAAATTGAAATAGAAAAATATAAATCCAAATAACTTTTGTGGCTTTTGTTTTTTTTTATTTATCTCCCCACAGTCACTTCAAACACAGGATTTAAGATTAAGATAGACTTTATTTATCCACTTGTGGAAATTCACATTTCTCTGCATGACCTATAAGCTCTAACACTGAGTAAACAGTGCATTTGTTGGGGACTATTTTCAGCTGCGGATTAACACTGATTTGGTGTTCTAGTGAGTCCTTAAAGCAGCATTTATCTCCTTGACATAATTTCAGTCAAAACAAAAACAAAACTACTGACTCCACTTCTCATCATTCCCCACTCTGTCTTGCATCTGCTTGTTTGAAAAACATGTTTAGAAATGCAGAAGTTTCTGAGACGGTGACTCACCTGAGGGAACTCCATTATCGTTCAGAGACGACACCAGACAGCCTCGCAGTGAGAAGCCGCCAACGGGGCTGAGGTCATCCTGATGAAGTGACATAAGACAGGAAGTGGATCAGACTGACTCAGGATTGTGGAAGAATATTATGAGCATTATGAGTAATTATGAGTATTATGGGTAGTGACATAGCCATAGGTAACACAACAACTGCTTTAATTTTTTTCAGTTTTGTCGTCATCAAGTGTCTCTTTGGGTCTTTACCCTATTCATATTTTTACTTTACAGGGTTTAACAAGGTAATTAATTTACTTTCTGTAAGTGATTGTAAGTGTAGTGTATTGCCTGGTGCTGGTCCTTCAGAGCATGGCCTGTACACTCACCTTAGTGGGATCATAGTAGTGAAGGAAAGCGGGCTCTGAACGCAGCACAAACAGTCGCACCTTCCAGTTCTTCCTTCTGTGTCCCTGTGTTTAAAGATTATCCAAAGTTAGTTTGACAATTTCACTCAAATATTCTGTCAACAAATAGAAAAACTTGGTACCACTTTGTAATAAATATGAATTGTTGATACATAGATTTTGATCCAGCTGCAGTGTATTTACCTGTTTAAGCAGATATCCTCTCTTTACCACTGCTCCACTCAGCTCCACTGCAGACAGCGACGTCTCTGCCTTCACGCTGCCTCTTTTCTTTAAACTATCAGACTGTGATTAAACATAAACATGTTGTAAACCAAGCTGAACTACTAACGGTCATCTCAGGTTAATGCAAGGAACGGACTAACACTGAATATCAGTGGTATTAACTCAGTGATACTCACAAAGCTGTACAGTGCAGTGGAGTCGTCCATGAACTGCTCACTGAGCCCGGCGGTGCGGAGGGCCTCCACGCTCCTCATGCCCACAGTCCGCAGGAAACCCTCCTCCAGCAGGGCGGAGGCCAGCGTCACGGCCTCCACACGGGTCAGAACCAGCTGCATGAACACCAGCCAGTCCACAACAGCTGAACCTGCAGGGACATCACACATTTATTCCTCTACTGTACTCTGATGTAAACATCTATATTATACAGTTGTAAAATCTATGTTTACATAGTCTGGCATTGACATAAACATAGATGTACATATTAAACATTGGATGGAGGAGAATAAAGAGTTGATCTTTCAATGGTTCACCTGAGAAACAGTTGCTGTAAGTGCTGCCCTGCTCCACGTGGTTGCTCATCTTGATTCCACTGTGGACGTCATACATGGAGTCCAACACTTTGCTTTAAAGAAAAAGAAAAAACAAAACTTGAGATGATTAGATAGAGATTTAAATACAGCCATAAACAAACAGGGTGAGGCAGTGAAAATACCACAGAGTTTAACTTGTGGGCAGTGCTGGGAAATCTGCAGGAGACGTCAAGTTTTACCTGAGATCTATGTTGTGCAACTGGGACTTATCAGGTTCTTGCTGGTTTGTGGTCTTCCCTCCATCAGCTGTCCGCAGCTTGTCGACTGCAGCAGTGACGTCAGCTGCCCACGCATCTCGCTCTTCTCTGGAACAAGCCTCCAGATAATGATCCACTTTATGTGCCGTCTGAAGTTTGAACACCAACTATTGAAAAAACATAGAAAGATTGATGTTCAGGAATTTTTTATCAGTGCCAGAGGACAGAGAACAGAACTAATGGATTGTTCTCCAAACTTGGTAGATAATGGGGATCAAGTCCTGACAAAACAGTAACCTGAGGCAATGTATTGTATCATCAAGCAAGGTGTGAAAGGATCAGAGCCTCAGCAGTAGAGGCCCCTCCTTCAGTGTGGTTTCTACCAATAAAAACATAAACAAAGGGAAACACTGAGTGGAACATGCACTGCATCCATAATACAGAACGCAGCCAGGGCTAACCACAATGTAAAGTTGTCTATGTGTGCACTAATTTCAATATAAATCTGTCTTCATGTGTATCCATTCTGTATTGATGTGTTAAACAGCAGAATAGTTGAATTTAAATCCATATAATATATACGGGTATTAGGGAATTACTCAGTTTCTTTGTAGACCTCAGTGTGAAAGAACTCACCGGTCGATTTTCATACTCCAGAAAGGGACAAGTTAGCACACAGTCCTTCAGCAGGATTTTCCCTCGCTGACATGAGTCTCTTTTCCCTCCTTCGTATTTATAGTAGAGCAGTTTGTCTGGCATCAACACAAACCAGCGTGCCTTCCAGTTGTGTACAACATGACCCTGTAATCAGATACAATAGTTTATGAACAGTCATAAACTGTATATACTCTTTTATCCTTCAAAGATTCTGCCCTCATATAACTTATATGACATATGGAAATTAGATCAGCATGAGAAGCAGCCAAAACTCTGCTCCACAAATAAAAATCCAGGTGAGTTTAGCCTCTGTTACATCCCTTACTATATGTCACACAAAATCCATACCTTACAGATTTGTATTTTTACGTATTTTACAAAACATCTTACCCTTTTCACCAGGAATCCTTCTCTTAGAATCGCGTTCTTCTTGTCTGTAGCCATACTGTTCAGCCTGATCCTTTCAGCTGAGCTTTGCCTTTTCCAGCCTGCTCAGGTTTTGAATGTTGAGTTTGGGAGGTTTTTTTTTTTTTTGCCGTCACTGAATGTGTCACATCGTTCACACCCACACACACACCTTTACTCAACACTACGTGGGCTATTCAGCCCTGCATTTTCTCTCCATTATCACACGAGGGCGCACTGCCTCCTTCAGAGACTCAGCATGGGTGAGGATGTTTTGGCTGAGACCCATGATTGCTGGAATGCTTTCACTCCACAACAACTTCATTTTCAGCATGTGGGGAATCCACATCCTGGAGATGAAGCTGTAGGGGACAGCTTCAGCCAGATAGGAGAGATTTTTTTTTTTTATCCCATTTTGATGAGAAACCAACAGCTGGTGGTCGACCACAGCCGTCCTCCTCCTCTGTGGCAGCTGTAACCAACAGGAGGACAGCTGGGACAAGACTCCTCCAAATGTTAATTCCTGGAACATGCACATATACCTGCTTAACGAGAATACTGGAGTTTTTGTG
Source organism: Lates calcarifer (assembly GCF_001640805.2). Taxonomy (NCBI): domain Eukaryota; kingdom Metazoa; phylum Chordata; class Actinopteri; family Centropomidae; genus Lates; species Lates calcarifer. The sequence continues at coordinate 20,052,252 of NC_066851.1, read as the reverse complement.
CTTGAAACAGGATTGTTATTGAGACTCCTGCTTCTGCGCCCACATGTGGCCCTGCAGAGATTTTTATTTTTCGTTCCGTCTCCTTTTCCAGGTTCCTGGTTCTCACAAAACAAAGAAGAAGAGGAGACAGTCTTTACTTTCAGCATGATGACTGAAAATGACTGCAGCATCCCCTCTGTCACCTCCACTGAAGTGGCTAAACTATATTACAACACCAACACCAGTGACAATTTTCATAGGCCTGTTTGAGGGCATTTTGACATGTCAAAGTAGGAAAAGCACATGTAAATAATAGAATGACTGATGGCTGAAATCTATTTAGCTGCCTCGGTTTCAGGGTCCTGGCATGGTGAATGCTGGCCCACTGTCAAACTGTCATGTCTTCCGGGAACATGTGAATACAACTAAGGTATTAATAACACCTGTGCTTTTCCCACTCTGACAAGCCACTATGTCTGCTGTGAAAAAAGACTGTTTTGGAGTTTTAACTGCTGCTGCAGCAGCCCTGTAATCTCTTCTCTGTTTCTGAAAATATTCACTTTTAAATTGAAAAGAAAACTGTAAATCCTGCAGGATTCCCCTGTGAGCTCCTAAAAATCCAGCAGGAAAATGACCTTTGCACTCTTCTAGGAGCCAGACTAATAAATTGGCCAAGCTACCATTTTGCTGGTAATGGCTAGTTGCGGTTATATTTACATTTGCTCATTTGGCAGACACTTCAATACAAACCGATTAACGACTGAGGAGCAACACTAAAGCTTCAGTGCAGTCGCAAACCTTGAAATAAGTACTAAGTACAAAATCTGTTAAATAAAGCAAAGTGCAAGGAGAGGTGCACTGCAAGTGGTAGTTCAACATGTTATGGTGTTAGAGATGTTGAGAGAGGAAGTGCAGAAAATTATATAAATGTCAGATGTTAGAGGTAGGTTCTACACAGAAGGCTACAAAACTATTTGTTTAGTGTTAATGGGGAAAAGTGATTATGGGCTGATGTGTTATTATCAGATTTCTTTCTTCAAGGACTTTTGAGTTTTTTCAACAGGTTGTCAGCAAGTTTTAATAAGCTTTGGGGATCGTATGTCATGAAATGAATGAATCTTACAGCTCTCCTCACTGCTGCAGAGCTCTCCACTGTGTCTCCAAAGTGAAGGAACCTTCACATATATGGGACAACTGGAATGTGTTGCAGACTCAATATGGCAAACAGCCAAATGAGTGTCAGGAAGAGAATGTGTTAAACACATAAAGGGAACAATAAGCCCAAATCCTGCTTCTGAGACTCAAGCACCTCTCTTGAGTTCAAGTCAAACAAACTCCTCTGAGCTGAGAGCTGAGTGTTAAGTCAAGTCACAGCTGAAGGTGTGTCTGGAATGCCCTCTGTGTAACATTAACCATAAATCAAACATTAATTACGTAAAAAAAAAAAAAAGATGATGGTGTTTTGGCACGACAGGATATGAAGAGCTCTGACGCAGATCAGCTCACGTGGAGCGCCGGTTGTCCTGGTCACACACACTTAAAACGCAAACACTCGCCGGACTCTGTTTTCTTGGTCCACAGACTTATTGTTCGCTGGGTGTGTGTTTGCATGTCCACATCCACAGCTGGTTACACAGAGCATGTCACTGGTCAATCTCTTCCTTTATGAGACTGAAAGGGAGACAGGAATCCCTCTGGCATGATAAACCTGAGGGTTTTATTCCCAAAAAATACAAATTTTCCTGTCAAAAATATTACTTTATGTTCAAATGCAATCAATCGAAGTGAAGACTTGCATTTTTTTGCAAGTAAAAAGATTTCACTCATCTCCATTGAATCTCCTTATTAGTCTCCAGGACTATTAAGTTTTGTTTTCTAAGTTTACGCATTGCAGTTTTCAAAATGTGGAGACATTAAATTGAGATGAAACTCAACTTTTCAAATTGCTGCAGCTGAAAATAAATTGTTTTGATTTTCCTACACTCAACAGATGCCGTTTTCTATGCTCACTCCTCACATATTGAGGATGAGATTGCCCATATACAGTGGTTAAATTAAATTGCTGTTAAAATGAAAGGTGAAATGGAAAAGTGAGACGTCTCAGGAGGAGAAGCACTGAAGCAGGTTCTCTTGCTGTTTGCCTTGAGATTTCTCAATCTGTGGCCTCTTCAATAAAAAGTGACATGGTGACACAGTGGTTTATGGTTGTTGACCTATTTTACTGCAGACTGTGTGTTGGGTACATGCTGAAGAAGACCTCGGCCTGTTTTCCTTCCATGTACCACACAGACCATGCATCATTTGCATCACTCTTTTACATTATTCCTTTTAATAAACACACAAACTAACTTGATACTTCCAAACTCCGCCTACTTTTAATCACTAAATTTTCAACATTTAACATTAAATACATAAAAAATTAAAGTGCTTCTTATCAAAAGCATACTACGGTTTGATACATCTGCTGCAGTATTGTACAGTAACATTACATCCTATAAAGTTAAATTAGGGTAAGGAAAAACCTTCTAGCTCACCTCACAAGGATAAGTCTGGTGATTTTCCATATTTTTCTTAATGTTAGCAAATCAGACAAAAACCAACAAAGAATTGATAACTATAAATCTGACCCCCATTCACTGTCCATAAACTATTAAAACATATCAGCCTCACACTGGGTGACATGTTTGTTTATTGCAAAGAACATGAACACTGTAGCTTTTGAGTCAAACATCCTGCTGCTAGAGATACTAACAAAGCAAATGTGTATTAATCCATGTGAACATAGTCTCCAAAAAGACAGTATTTACTCCAGTTTAAGTAATATTTGCCTACAGACTACCAACCCCAGCTGCTTTAGAAAGTGACTTAGTCTTTTTTTTAAACATTAATTTATATATTCATGACCCACATTTAAAGATTTACATCTACAGTAAATGCTGAAAGTCAGAGTTGAAAAGTATTGAGAAACAGGCTGGCATAGTGTTGGTTTTGGTCTTTTTATGGGTTTGTTGACATTAAGAAAAATGCAGAATTGACAGTATTATCCTTTCAAAATAGGTTATATTTACAGACTAATAACATGAAGTTTTTAATACAGTGTGTTTGGTTTCAGTGTCACTTTCTGTGCTTGTAAACTTTCTATCCATCTGAAACAAGGTGACAAAGTTTTCACTAAAAAGCAGTTATATGCACGAGGTGTGTGACTTACAAAATATAGCATTATACACAGATAAATGCTATGCAGCACAATTACTGTTAGTTATGCAAAGGCGCTATTGTTGAAAAATGCACAGAAACCTTTTCCAGCACTTACAGTTTGTTCAAAACCCCTATTTACAAACCATCACTGACCACCTGACGCATCTCTGGAAATCTGCTCCCCCGGGGCATTCAGAGCACGTTCAGTCTGGTCCATCAGAGTCAAGTGTGTATCAGCAGACAGGACTGTGGCCGGCCGACTGGAAAAGCAAGCAGGCACAGCTGGACCTGCTGCACGTAAGCATTACATCCGCAGTGTGTAAAGAGGAAGTCAGGAGACGGAGGTTTAGGAAGCGCTCAGCCTGTGCCAAGCTGCCACCACTTTCTCTGGGTGAGCCATCATGTCCCTCCACTGCTCCACAGTCTCTGGGACAGGGGCTGTCGAATCCCAGCTGAACCTGAGAGAAACATTGAGAGGAGATTATTCCCTCAGTTTGTATCACTCAACTTCAAAACACCTTGAAATCTTTTGTGTATAGATATGGAGGTGACTTGTGTTCAAGAAGAAACTTCCTCCACCTTCAGCAGAAATAACAACCCACTTCCGTCAGGTCACCATTGTCAAATATTATAACAATAGATATAGTGAAATTAGAAAAAGCTTAAGTTCATCATCATTAGAAGAAAAGACTGGGTTTTATTTCTTTCTGTAAAAAATGATGTCAGATGAACTCACCTGTCCGAGACAGTGTTTCCTCCTGACCGAGCTGCGACTGTAGAGTTTGACTGACAGCGAGCAGGCATCGTCTAAAGAGGCCAGTTGGAAATGAAAGGTCTCTGCCCACCGACACTGACCCCCTGAGGCCTTTATCACCCGAGTCTTCTTATTCATCACCATCCGCCCCAACTGGTGCATCTCAGCCTTTGACAAAAAACGCTTCAAACAGGGTGGAGGAGAGGTTGTCAAATGACAGGAGTCACTAACACGAAGCAGTTGTTGTACATTCAACACCACCTACCTTGGGTGAGTGGTGAGGAGGATGCTGGGAGGTTTTGGGCAGCAAGGATCTGGAGCTGGATGCGCCCATTGACTGGCTGAAAGCAGGTGGTGAGATGCAGCTCAGAGTGGCAAACCTGAAAGAGCATATTCAATTTTAACTTATTAATTAGACATTTAATTGTGCAGTAAAACAAGAGCCTTTTAATTATTAAAATAAAAACATCTGTTCACTGAGCACCGAAAAAAAAGAAGCATACAGCAAACATTTTGTCTACCACGATGCATCATCCATCATCACATTTTATCAAAACTGGACCAGCAGCTACAGGCTCTCAGAGTTCTGACCTTTAATCACAGCTCTCCCTTCAGGGCAATCTGTGCAAATTGTCAGGACTGTGGTTTGCTGTCAAATGGAGCTACACTGTAGGAGTTTGTGACTTTAAAACTACAACAGAGTGGCCTTCAATTAAAAGCCAAAAAGGTGTCATTACTTTAAAAGGCCAGGAGCACGTACAAAGTACATCAACCGCCCATGTCATCAAACATACAGTTTGAGGCGTTTAATATTTTGACCTTTAATCTTGGCACCCAACCAGGCCAGTTATTTAATATTTCTTAACACAAGAAAATAGTGGAGAATGTGTGTCTCCAGAGTGGACTGGTGATGCTGAGGGATTAATGTTTATTTGACTTCTACAATGGATAATTACACTGTAGTATCCATATATAGTGAGTCCATAAAATAGCAATTAGTTCACTCTTAAAAATGACGTCTTTCTAGTGAGATTCACATCATAAATCTTCAGCATTATGCAACTGTTTAGCCTGTATTTCTTATAGATATGATACAGAGCAGATGAACACACAAGCATTGGTTTTAGCCATTGGTCTGTTGGTCAGTCCACTAATTAGCAAGTGTTACACCTGTAAACATTATTCTTGCTATTCATCAGTATGTTAGCATGGGCATTGTAATCATGTTAGCATGCTGATGTCAGCACTGAACTTAAAGCACCACACCAAAGTACAAAGAAAAAGTACAACAAAAGTACAAAGATCAACAAATTTCAACCAAAACAGACACACATTTTAACAAGTAGGCAGTCTGAAATCTGAAACATATCACTGCTTCAGTTGCTTCAAACTAACAAACCCCCTCTTCCACATGAGGTACCAACCCAAACCAAACCAGGTCAAATTACTACAAAGACTAAACTTCATCTTACCAAAATGATTTATTTGATCCCAGATGAGCCCCCAATTTGTCACAACCTGCTCAAGGCTGGACAAAGGAGGGAAGACCAAGTTTATTTTACAAAACTAAAAAGGAACTTTTCAGACTAACAAAACCAAACAGGATGGAGGCCAGGGGAGGGAAAACCAGCCAGCAGCCAGACCAGGTGAGCTGAATATCCCTAATGACTGAACTCCACCAATCAAGCTCCTCACAGAGCTGCTAACACTGATTTAGACTCGTAGATTGTATGATTGTATGATTCAACTCAGACCGCCAGCTGTGCCTGCTTCTTTACAAAATGCTGCTTGTTACAGACTTTACAAGTTCAGCTGTCTTGGCCCTTAAGAGCCTCCACTGAGTGATGGTGATTTGGACAATTTGGCTCTGCCAGATGGGTAAAATGACGGACTGGATGAAGCTGTCCCTCTGAGAACCTAATGATGATTCACTGTCTGATCCCCTAAGTGCAGAAACAGTTCACGTTTTACAGTCACTGGCGAGACATCAATCCATTTATCAACAGAACCACTCTCTGCTGTTGAAATGGTTTGAGGTTTGACCTACTTACATTTCCAGAATCTGCACTCTGGTTTCTTTTCTCCAATAAAAGCCTGTTTCCCAATTTCCCTTAATAATGAATCGCCTTTCTCTTTTTTCTGTGATTATGCAACAACATAAAGTCTGCATCTGCATCAACATTACCCTGTTAGGGCCAGGAGTACGGTACATGCCAGTGGGCTACAATGCATCAAGGGGACAGTTTTATGAGGCACACACCGTGCTTTCTTCTTATTTACCATGCGCATACAAAGGGGTGATAAAAGACATCAGCCAACTGAAAAAAAACTGGAGAATAAGTTGTAAAAGTCTGGAATATTCCCACATAAAGTTTTTCCTCCTGGCCACAACAGCTGGACAGCAGGAAAGACAATATCAGCTGCTACAGCTGAGAATACTGTATCGCAAGCGGTTGGTGTGACACCAAACCAAGCACTGATTATTTAGACTGGTCGACTCAGACTGCTTTACTCTCTCATTATGAGATCAAGTTCAACTTCCATAATCAAGATCTGGTCAAGACTGAGACCAGAGGAACTTAAAGCCACTGTGTGTGTATCTCACGTTATGCTAGCAGCATCAATAGCAACGCTGGTCGTCAGTTGGACACTTGGTTGGACGATCCACCATTTTGGTCCAGACTGAAATATCTAAACTAACAACTAATATGGATTGCCATTAAATTTAGCACAGATATTCTTGGTCCCCAGAGGATTAATTCTGCTAATTTTTTAATTCATTATCAGCACTGACATTTTGCATTTGAGAACTATGTCAACAACTATTGGATAGATTGATGTGAAATTTGATAAAGACATTCATGTTCCCCTCGGGATGAATTGTAATAACTTTTTCTGATCCCCTGATGTTTCACCTCACATCATCATCATTTCAAATTTTTAGTTGTGTCCAGTGTTTTGGTTTACAACAGGCTACCGTGAAAGAAATGTCAGGCTTGATGAAGCAAGTGAAACAACATGGTAATTCAGTCTGATGATCAGTCTAGCTTGAAGATGTAATCTTAAAAATAATAAATAAAAACTTTATAAACCTGGGTTTCCAGAATATACCAACATCAGTATGACCAATAGCAACAACCAATGAGCACTGTACTTTTTATGAATGTAAATATAAGTGTACAAGGACTCTTTGATGGATGAATTCATGCAGATCATCTGATGTGTCCTGGAGGTAAATCAGGTTAAACATTGATGATATTTTACAGTTATTAAACTGAACTAATGATCATACTCAATCCCCTTTACCTCTGTTTTGAGATAATAATTATTAAATTCCTGCTAATCTTATAAATGTTCTCAAACTGTGTTTGTACTTGAAATGTCAGTGACAGAAAAACAAGGTGGTGGAAACAAAAACCGGACATCAGACCAAAAACAGATGTTAGTGCCACGGGCCTGACTTCATTATGTGAAGCGAAAACTCACAGAGGACTTGGACGGAGGGTTGAGTTCGAGCCAGTGGTCTGTCTCCTGAGGGCCGAGCTGTCGTAGGGAGAGGACACACTCCCCCACGGTGCGTTTCCTGGGGGTGTGCGTCTGCAGCCGCAGCACTAAAGCGCTGCAGCGCAACTGCTGGAGACGAAGCGCAAACACAAAGGTCTCCATGAAGGACACGTCCTGAAGAGAAGAGGGAACAGGAAGTAAAAAATTAGATTGTTCAACTCATTCAGGAATGATAAATCCATCAAATGAAAACACTATAGCTTCTCCAATAAGAGTGATAACCCTGCAAAGTTCCTCTCCCAAAGGAAAAGTTAATTTCATATTACTCTCTGAAAATAAATTAGTAGCTAATAAGAATTAAGAGTGTCTATACACATGAGTCAAATTCTTGTTACAAAACTGCTGTTTTAATCATAAACCTTCCTCCCAAAACCTAGCAGATTAAAAACCTTAGCAACTTCACTTTTTCAACCTGAAGCAATCTCATGAGATGTTTCTGTGTTTCAGATGTGTCTCAGGTTTGGTGAACACCGTTACCTGACAGCACTCCTTTACTGAGCTTTTGAACTGTATGGGTTTGGGGATGGTGATGATCCCTTTAAATCCAATCTTCTGTTGTTCCACTCCGTCCGGAGGAAGGTTGAGGTCTGAACACTGATAAGAAAAGAGGAAAAAGAAAGTGTTAGTTGAGCCAGGTCAAATCTATTTATAGGTGTAAGTACTCTTGGGCAAACAGGCCTGGGACAAACTGCTCTACTTAGCAAAAAGGACAAAAATACAAAAATCAATGTGAATATAAGTGCTTTCCTGCTGTTTAAAACCTTTATTTAAACAGAACAATCTCCATTTATGGTCTAGTTAAAGCTCAGCTTTTGACATAAAGTTACACAACAAGGCATTTGTTTGACCCCAGTGCCCTACTTGTTCATCTAAAAGTCCCAGTGGATGGTACAAATGCCACACTGATGTGACCTTGGGACAAAAATTAACCCTAACAAAAACCAAAACCCTAATCTTAGGTGAGAAAGACTGCACCTTTTAATTTTTCTTCCCTGTTCCTTGAGGAATTAGAGCGTGTCTCTGCTTAAAAACCTTAAAACTGTAAATACAGATGTAATGTACAATGCATACACACTGTAGGTGTCTCAAGTACAACCAAGCACTATAACATCAGCTAACCAGGACAGTTCAGGTCCTTAGAAATCAACCTTTTCCTCCTGAGCCAAAGTTAATAGAGCAATGAGAGGAGCTAACAGAGAACTGGATTCTCAACAAACAGAGAGTCTATTGAGAAATGTTACAGAAAGGCACAATGGAGGTTTTTGTCCACTCTCCTCTCGGGCTGTAACCTTACCTGGACCAGAGTGATCCACACCTGCTCCAAAGCCTCCTGATAGTTCAATCGAACGCATACCTTCCCCAGCTCTCTTTCATCCCCGGACAGTGTGATTGATTCTGTAATGTTTGGGAATCCAGAGGACAGAACATGAACGAACAACACGATATAATATGAATATATATAATATTATTATAGAAATGTGAGCTTGGACAGCGGGTATAACATGATGTTACTGAGTGTTTTGATCAAAATTTCTTTACTGCTCTGTCCAAGGAAACAACCACTAACTTCAAACACAGTTAAACAAAGACAGCTACATCTGATTCTACAGATTATGGTTATGTCATTCTATGTTATATAGGTTTACATATAATTAATAAAAGTGGCAATTTGTCATGGCAGTGCAGGACCTGTTATCGTCATACAAATGATTCATTTATTGTTATAACAAAGCTGATTGCCTTCATTGAATGATACAATCATTATGTAAGAAGGCTTATCTCTGATTCTGAAATGGAGGACCACAGTAAAAACATTTGCAGGTGATTAGTACGTCGGCCCTTTCACGTTTGCACAATGCAGAGCGATCTTAATCGGACTTAGTCATGTAGGGATGTGGGGGGATGAGAGGAGAAAGCTGTGGAGATAAATCTGTATTTCAGTTACCCAGGCTGCTTTCAATGGAGCCCATCACTGAAGACGTGCTGCTGAGGACGCTGGAGACAGAGTCAAAGCGCTGTGGATGAAACCAAACACACACAAAGAAAAGTCAGGATGTACAGGATGGCACGCTCATTTTTTCCCCACTGAAACTCCAACATTTAACAAGACTGAGAGTCATCAGCAGTCGTTAGGATTCATCCTCCTGAAACCATAAATTCTGTGTCAATCCATCCAATAAATGTTGAGATATAGTCATTAGGGTTCATCCTCTTCAAACCATGACCATGAATTTCTTACAAAACTTAGAAAAGTCTCAGAGTAATTTCAGTCTAGACTAGACCAACCAACACTGTGATCTGCACAGCCACTCCACAGGCATGGATAATAAAAGTCACTAAATATCCTCTGCTCGTTTCCTTCTCGAATCTGCTACAACTTTGAAAATACCATCACTCTCTGATTCTTTACACCTGCTGTTTTTATTTCACATCCTCATTCGGGAAACCCCGGCTTGTTTGTTTATTAGTAAATCTATCGTCAAGGTGCTGTACCCATTTGTACTTTCATTACTTACTACTGTTTGCTCATTATGTTGCCAAGCTAAACATTTGAGGTAATTGAACTGTAATGTACACCCACTGAATGATGCTCTGGATAAGAAAGACATCAACACGTGATAGGTGGAAAGAAATACTGGATGTCCCTGTGCAGCTCACATCACAGTGTGAGCCCTGAATGAGATATATGACAGCCTCAGGCATTCGTGTTAGGTAAGGAGCTGTTGACAGGCATACTACACTACATCCTTTATACGACAAAGAAATACGCCCCAACTTAGTCATTGTTTTCCTTAATGTATTACTGATTAAACACCACTTCATCTAAGACAATCAGCAGGTACCTTCCTAATCAGAGAGGCTGGAGCTGAATCACATGTGGCAAACAAATACATTCAGTCGTAGCTACTTAACTGAAGGAATAAGAGCCACAGCTGAAATTAATCTCAAGTGATCTTATCATTATTTTTTGATTGATTTCCATTACACCTCTCAAAATTAAAGAAGCCATATGAAACCCCAAATGTGACGTAAAGTAGCGATTAGCCTCATGACAAGTTGTTTGACTTATTGATGATTTAATGCGTCAATAAATTGCAATTATATAATCTAGTAAAGTGTTAAAAGAGGAAGTTAAAGTTTCTTTACTGAACTTATCTACTTAACTTTAGGAGCTCATCCAAACAGATTAAAAAAAAACTGTACACCTGCCTCAGTTTCATCTCTTCAGGGTGAAATGACATCCTCACTTCAATCAAAATACCAGCTGATTTGACTTGTTTGCAATTTTCCACTATGCTGCTGAGGAGAGTGGAAACTATAAATCTATATTTAGTCTTTAGGTTGACACAGGGTGAGAAACACTGTGTGAATACAGATTAGATAGAGAACAGTCTTACCTGCATGTGACTCTGAGGGCAGGACAGATCAAACATGGAGCTGCTCAGTCGCTGCTGGCCGCCGGGCTTCAGAGTCCAACCTGGGAGAGAACCACCAGTTTATATTAAGATGGTTTAATGAAGTTCTGTTACTACATGTCCATCTGTAGTTATCTGTTATTAATTCAGGGATACACACTATCTCTTATCCCTTTATTTATGGCAGTTTCTTCTGTCCTGCTGCAAAGATCAACTGTTGAATCAGTGTTTTTGGCTGTAGTATACATGCAAGTCTTAATATCCAGACACAAATTTAGTGATTTCATGTAGCATCTTTAACATATACAATTTAATGTCGTCGTCATAAGCTTGTAAAAAAAAGTAAGAGGGAGTCCAACTTAATTTCTGACTGGCGTACAATCAGAATTTCTTTGATTTGATTTCGTTGATTTCTGCTAACTCTTATTTAATGATGGATGGCTGATGTTGTGGTTGCTGTGTATAAATGGTCTTTGCTACCTGGACTATGTGAACCGGAGTTTCTGTTCTTCAGTGTGTCGCGGCGGGTCGAGCCAGGGGAGATGTACTCAGTCATCTGACCCTGATGGAAGCTGGCCTCCGGGCTGTAGGTGAAGTGACTGGAGCCCAGCAGCTCTGCCTTCCTCTCTGCATATGTACACCGGGCTGAACCTGCAGACAAAAAGCAGGGCTGAAGGTCAGGACGCTCCTGTTTTAACCAAGTTAATCTTTCAAGTCAGTCAAACTAAAAGACCACAGCATTTCATTTAGAAACAGGATATCCTGGTACTGGTCTCTTGTGCAATCAGACTTATGGTTATATCTCAGTAACCTCATGGGTTGGTTTAGGTGGAGTAAAATTTGTCAGTCACTCAAACCTTTACTTTGACCTAACCCTGTGTTGTGGCAAGATTGCGTGTGTCTTGCTGCCTGGCTGCAATATGAAGGACAGTTTCTGGCTGGCAACATGTGCTATAATTATATGTAATAGTTTCAAGTTCTGAAAGGCCGAAATTCTTTTGTTGACAAGGAATCTTCAGCACACATTCAGCTAATGAATGTCTTCATGGGAAACTATTGAAGTATCAACACATCCCTAAAACATAATATTGCAGTCAGAACATCAGAGGTCTGGAGGAATCATCTAAAAACCAGATGCATTGAAACTGATCACAACTGGTAAAACTTTCGACTGTATTCTGGAGCTGGAGGACCAAAAGTAAGCCAGCTCAGATCCATATATGGCTGCCTGAATTGGCCAGGGTTTGTGAGTGGTCCTGGGCTGATCTGAGGTAACAATCAGCTCCATTTAGCCGCAGTCATTCAGGCCAGCTTTGGGATCTATACCAAGAATCAGACCAGTGTACAGTGTACACCACAGTTGATAGCATTAGGACTTAAGTCACTAATGGACCAAGACACTACCTGTGTTCAAACTGAGCCAGTGAGGCTAAACAATCAGCTGTTATAGTTATGATTTCCTTGTTGTTCCTCTGGTAAATTAGAGATGAAACATCACAGAGTGGTTAAATCATTTTTGGAGTTTTCTTTGTCTGTTTTGATTCATTTATCAGAACAGAAAACAAAAGTTCAGTGTTATTCCTAGAACATTTAGTATTGCTTACATGTTGTGTATTCAGTGTGGTCAGAGACACTTTGATGATGGGACTGGCATTATTTACCAACCCAACCTTTAAGTCAACACTGTCATCTGGGACAGGACATCTAGGACATAGCTGCTCACCACAGCTTAATTGCTGTATTTGTATTTGCTTATATGATGGTTAGATTGGGTAAATTAAAATAATCTCTTAAGACAGACAGATATTTGACATCCTTATTGTCAAACAAAGAGACAGAACAGCAAGCTGATGTTATTTTTTAGTTGGTACATACTCTGTGGCCCGGACTGTAAATTGGGGAAGCGGGAGCCTCTGGGCTGGATGTAGGAGGCCTTGAAGGTCGGCAAGACGAACGGCACCTCTCTGCCGTCTGGGGGCAGCTTGGACAGGAGGTAATCCTCTGTCACTCCCCTCCTCCCCTCATCTGACTCTCGTCCAAAGGCTGCTGCTTTGTTAGGAGGCATCTTCAGTTTGATCACTTGAAAGCAGAGGAAAGTATCAGCACAATCAGAAACAAAAGAGTCTGTCCAGGCTGTTTGACATGCAGCTGTGCAGAGCATCAGTTTACCTTGGGTCTCCTGCTCCTTCCCCTTTTTCTTCATGAAGTTCTTGCAGCAGTTTTTGAGGCACTCCATGGCTGCAACTGGAAATATTTCAGTGAAGAAATAGAAAGTGGAAATTACGTTTACACAGTAAACAGTGGTACCACCAGGGCTGGAACAAGTCCCTCTGGGTACTTAATCAGGAGGTGATAACACCTAACAAATCCTAAAATTTAACTCATAGAAAGCATAATTTGGTATGATCCTAAACTTTGTTACAGCACCCCTAAACCACCTGAGTTTGGCCCAAATTGACATAATCCCCAGTTTTCTTACATGGTGCTAAAAATGTGTTGGTATCAATAAAACAGTCAAATTTGCTTCTTCCTCCCCAAAAGCCTAAAAATTTAATATAGCCCCTCCAAGAAGTAGAATTTGGCATTATAAGAGATTTGCTACAGTTTCCCCAAATGCCACAGATGTGGCAAAATGCTCCAATCATTTGTTGTTACAATCCCAAAAAACAGTGCCCAGTTACCTCACAGTTGGTACAGTGCCCTCAAAATTAACTGACTTATAAAAGCCTAAACTTTGTTATAGTTCTCCCAAATTGCAAAAACTTAATACAGGTCTCCAACTATGTGTCTGGCATATGCTGGAATAATCCCAGAATTAGTTCATTGTCATATCCCAAAAACTTGTTGTAGTGTCTGAACCCTGGTAAAGTTTGGTTTAGTATCCTGAAGACATACTATCATAAAGTCAGTTTTTAAGTTGTAGCAGTCTGAAATCATGTGAGAGGATATTTTGATAATCTAAGAGCTTGTTTCACTTCATGGAGGGACTGTGTCTTTAAAAATCAAAATTATGAGACAAAAACAAAAGTGAACAAAGGAGCTCAGAGTCCACATTCTCAGTGTGTTTTGGGACCACCTGGACGACTGACATACACTCAAGTTGCAAACAAGAAGTCGATAAGGATAAAACTTTACAAGACAGCAAACACATCTGACCTTGCAGGTCTCTGTTTGTGCTACAGACATATGAAGGAATTTACGACTTAGCTAATGATCAGCTATTAGTTCACTGTGCAAACCATCAAAACTGCATCAACTTACCCACGCGATGTTTTCACTGAGAGAAGATAAACTTCAGACATCCAGCGGTGCAGCTCATTCTCACAGTCCGACTGGAGAGAAATGCCTCTGAGCTCAGGTTTATTGTGCACTTCAGTTACAGGTCTCCCTCTCTCTCTCTCACCCTCCTCTCTCCCTCCCTCTCTCCCTCTCTCTCACCCTCCTCCCTCCCTCCCTCCCTCCATGCCTGCCTTCTCCTCTTTCCCCTCTCTCTCTAATTCCCGGACACTGTCTGTTTGCGCTTCCTTCCCTGAACACCCATGACAGCACCGCTTTCTGTTTTGATTTTTCGTTTACCTCATTTATCATCACCGTGTGCTCGTTTGTTATTTCAGTTTCCTCCTCTTGAATTCATATCCTAGCATTGTCTGCACCATCCTGGTACAAACTGTACAGGTCCAGTACATCTTTATTTACTGACCTGGCTCTCTGACTTCTGGAGGCTGCACAGAGACGTTTGTCTTCATTTGTCCTCTAAAATGTGGTGTGTCCAACCCAGAATTCATTAATTGTTAGATTTGTGTTAAATTTTCCAAAAGTCTCCCAAATCTGGAACAATTAGTTAATATAATATTACATTTTGCCATAGTGCTCCCCCATTGTTAAATAGGTATAATGCATCAGCGATAATATAAGAGATACTGTATTCTACTCACCCCAAAGCCCTACAATCTGTAATAACCCCGAAATTAATTGATGCCCCAAATCCAAAGCCCCATATTTATATCTCAGAAATTTGTTGCCAAAATCCTAAATCCAATCCAAATCTCCCAACATTTCAATACTGCAACCAAAACTGTTATGACCCCAAAATATTATAGTTATTCAGCAGCCGGTTAATGTCAAGGACAGGTAAGTGATGACTTTTATTGTTATTGTGCGCCACAATCCCCCAAATGTGGAAAAGTGTCCCCCAGTGTGATAAAATCCCACAGTTTTGTTAATGTGCTCCCAAAATTGTAACAGTGCTCTAAAAGGTGCTAATAATATAATCCCAGAATACACCACAGTGCCTCTAAATCTATGTCTAAAAAGTAATCATAAAAGTTGTTACTGTGCACTCAAACTTGGATGTAGTGTCTCCAAAATGTTTTGTACTTCCCCCTCAGAATACTGGATGATAATCCCATCTGCTGTAGCTTCAAGAGTTCAGGAGCCTGCTCATGCCAGGGACAGTTGTGTGGTGAAGACATTTATTGGTCTAAAAGAAACTGTGATCAATAATTCAGTTAATGACTGATTGTTACATCATTTCAAATATTGCCGCTCCAAATGTACAATTACACTTCTGCTCTCAGATAACCTGCTCTCCTCCTGTTTCATAAAAAAAACAAACACATTGCTCTCATGATTCAATGGCAGCTCTTGAATTCAGATACATTCACAGCTTATCTGAGGGGATGGAGATTCACAGACAAGTGGGGTAAACTGTATTGAGGATACACTGAGTTTCAGTGACGCTAATTTCCATCAGTTTCAGGTCATTTTCTAAATAGAGGATGTCAGAAATTGTACACCGTAAACATCCCTCTGTGTCGAAAGTACATATCGCAGCCATAAAAGCTCAGTGTCCATTAAACCAGGGTGGGGATTCGAGCACAGGGATGCTTTCCCATCAGCAGAACTTGGCTGAGTCTTTATCGGATGTGTCTTTATTGAGGATGACATAACGTTTAAAAAAAAAAAAAAGAAGAGTGATGAGCTGTCTCGAACAAACCATTACATCAGCTGCAGTTGAGCGCAACCTGATACTTTGAGGAGATGAAGTTCACTCGGGACTCTCAGAACGGGTGCTCTGATACAAATATCGTCAGACGGATGATGGAGCTGCCCCTGAAGTTGATGACGTTGTTGACAGTGACCATCTCCAAATCCAGCACCACCTCCTTCGGCCCCTTGATTGGCCGTGACAGGACGAGAGTGGCGCTCACGTTACTGGTTTGCTGTAAGATAAAGAAGACAGAGGAGGAAAAGGAACGTGAGGAACAGGAAATAGTGAAGTGCTACAGCTGCGCATTGTGGATGAAATTCGTGGCTCGGCACCCTGTCATATCATTTCCAGCTTGTAAGCACAAGCACAATGTCAGTGAAAGTTAATGTGTTTTCCATAGAGCATGAGGTCAGATCAGGGTTTGTTTAAACAAGGATAACAGAGGGTAACAGAGATACTGTAAAAACCTCATGTTTTCTTTTTATTCTTTAAACTCCCGTTGGACAGACGTAAGTGTGTCTGTATTTAACTAATCTGAGCTACAAAATCAACCTCCCTCACACACATTACACACACCTACTGCTCCATCTAGTGGCTGCACACTGCACTGAACACTCAGGTGCTTCATGTTGTAGATCTCCCCTTTTTATGGTCATTGTGATACCTGTGTTTACTTGGTATATAAGCCTGTTTTCACAGCATTTTGACTTGTCATAGTTGGAAAAATAATTAAAGAGTTTAAAAAAATATTAATCCCTGTGCTTTTCCTACTGTAACATGACAAAATGAGAGCTGAATAATTTATGTTTCCATGGTTTATATTCAGAATCTGTTGAGAGCCACACCTTTAACAAAGATTAAACTCAGAACTTGACTCAGGGTCAAATAATTGCCATCTTCCGCAGACATTTTGTGATGTACATGTGTGCACAGAGGTTCAATATTTAATATTCACACACTGCAACGTCACTAGTGAGTGTGGGTACAGGTGCATCACTGCATTATGTTCCTTCACCTTCATGTCTGCAGGTTAGTGGAGGGTCTCATTCATCTCAGTTGTACTCACCCTCATGTAAAACTCTCGCCCATCGTTGCCCGATTTTATCTGGAAGATGTAAAAGGCGCCGGGGTAGCGCGTGGTGGCCTGCATCTGGAAGATGTCTGCAGGCACACTGCGCCCCGACGACAGGTCCATGTGTCGGTACAAAATGGTGAAGGGCTTGTCCCTGCAGGCAGGGTTCTCAGCTGAACACATACACTGACTGCAGAGGTGGAGACACAGGGGTATTTTAAACTGAATGTAACCAAAATGTAAATGTGATGGAGAACAGATTAAGGTGCATATAAGGAACATGAGTGG
Organism: Lates calcarifer; assembly: GCF_001640805.2. NCBI lineage: Eukaryota > Metazoa > Chordata > Actinopteri > Centropomidae > Lates > Lates calcarifer. The sequence goes on along the minus strand of NC_066851.1, from coordinate 20,034,991 downwards.
AAAAACTCACTTGTCACTAACTTCGATGTAGGGAGGGTGACACTGTAAAGGATTCAGGCATGTATAGCCTCCCTGGAAATTGAAACATACTTGTGCTGTTGTACAGGTGTTGTTACCAGTGTCACATTCATTGATATCTTCAAAATCAAACACACAACAATCAGAGTCAGTTAAAACATCATCATCAGAGAAACAACATTTAGACAAATGTCAACAATACACTTCATGAGAAATCATATCATAATACTAAATATGGCAAAACTTGTTTTAAACATTAGCTGATATAAAAAGTGATCAGTAAAGAATGAGACACATTTTAGGTGACAAATATTCCAAAACAGATCAAAGTAAAACAGGCTTAAACTATCAAAACTTTCCAGATGAAAAATAATTACTACACACAGCAACACAACACACAGCAGTTTTATGAGTAATGTTTCCATTCAGACATTGAAAATGAACATTTATTCAGTTCAGTTCAGTAACTGTGTCTGAGCTTTACCTTCACAGCTCCTGCCGTCCTCATATACATAATATCCAGGCGGACAGATACAGGAGAAAGAGCCAGGTGTGTTCACACATCTGTGCTGACACAGAAACTCAGAGAAGCTGCACTCATCCAGGTCTACAGGGAATAAAGAAATCAGGATTAATAATTCCCAAGAGTTAGCACTTCTGCCTGACAGCAGCAGGGCCTGGTCAGTGGAGTCCGCTGTGTGGATTTCCTCCAGGTGCTCTGGTTGCCTCCCACAGTCCACAGACATGCTGTTTTAAATAGGCTACAGGTGTGAGTGTGTTGGTCTGTCTGACTGTGTCAGCCTGTGACACACTGGCGGCCTCTCCAGGCTGTGCCCTGCTTCACACCCAATCCAGGTGATGCTGGAGCATGAGCCATTATAGAAAACAGATGAATGGACAGAGTGTGAATGTAGAAAACATTTACAACATGTGTCTTAAAATGTATGTAGATACCAAATGTGCATTTTAAGCCACTA
>NC_066851.1:19099117-19119197 GCF_001640805.2 Lates calcarifer | reverse complement strand
GTCAGATGGTGAGTACAACACTTACTGCACCAATCCAACGTTTTCTCTCCTAATAGATCTTTCAATACCTCCGTTCATGGCATCTGCAGATACTGAGCACTGATCTGATACCAGTACTTCTTTTTCCCAAATTTAAAATCTGCACACTTCACTGCATGGAGGTAATTTGGATAATTTTAATGTAAGATAACATGAGACCAGGTGGTGCCGTGGTGCTGAAAGTTTGCAGCCATGTGGCTAAATTTTAACAGAGAATTTTTGACATTGACAAAGAAACTGTATTTAATGTGGATCAGTCACGTGTGAGCCAGAGAAGCTGTTTCCTTTAGCTGCTAGTTAGCATCGTGTTCAGGGACAGATATGTGAATGCTCTCAGTCTTGTCATTTAACCCTCGGCAAGAAAGCAAATAAGCATATTTTCCAAAATGTCTAACTATTTCTTTAATAAGATCACTATCACCCTGACACCAATCCATTGTATTGGTTTGTTGGATCCTTTCAGCAATACCTAAAAATATGAAATTGGCCTCAGACTGTTTATTTACCTTTTAAAAGGTTGATAGTTTATGATTTATTCATCTACAGGTTATCTATATGGGAGTCTGTGTGTATACTCCTGCCTTTGCACTAAATGCAGGTATGAAAAATTCTAATATTTTTGTCTGTCTCAGTAAATCTGAATGGATGAGATCTGTGGTTCAATGTGTAACTGTGTGTTTTTGTTTCAGTTACTGGATTTGAATTATGGGGAACAGTGCTGGCCACTGGCCTTGTGTGCACATTGTACACAACAATGGTGAGTCATTTTCATGCAGCTTAATTTTGATGCTCTTGCGTTTGAATATCCATGACTTGTTATCTGTGACTGTCGTCAGCAGCACTGCACATGTAGGACTTGTTGTTTTCCATCATCTTAACGGGCCTTGACTGAGGTGTTGCTTAACAGCTCAGGAAAATTACCATTATTTAGTCAAAAATGAAATAGATTTCATCCCAGAAAGGTTGCAATCCTGCAAAAAAAATGTCTTATGAATCACTTGTAGGAGATATTAGGCTTTAATAGAAATGTGAAATACAAAAGATATGATTGTTTATTTAAACAGTGTATAGCATTTTAATCAGATTCATTCCCATGTGTTTTATCTGTTCCTCACAGGGTGGTTTGAAGGCTGTGATCTGGACGGATGTCTTTCAGACTGTTGTGATGTTTGCAGGGCAGCTGGCTGTCATCATGGTGGGGGTGCAGCGAACTGGAGGGGTGTCTGAAGTTTGGAGGAAAGTCTGGGAGGGAAACCGCATATCTGGTCTGGAGTAAGTCCACATACTGTAGTCTGTGGGAGAGAGGCCAACATCAGGAATGGATGGGAAGATCTGAGCTAATGAGAGGGGTTCATCACCATGTTACACATTGATCCATTATTAATACTTCAGGAGCCAAACACGCTGCAGCAGCTAATCACTGATTTCCATGTTTACCAGAGACGAGGAACCAATTACTGACATCGGCCTCTGTACTCTGACTAAAATCGTGCAGGTTCCTCGGTTCAGATTCATTATTTCAGTACATGTACCTGTGCATCAGTGACTTTAGAGACGGAGAAGTCTCCAGTCTCTTGTCAACAAGCCAAATCCTCAAGGAAGGATAGATGCAACGACATGTAGTCAACCTAGCCTCCTGCCTGCCACAGCCACAGGAGGGCAGTAAACCACAGGATGAAAGCAAACAGTCAGCATGAGATCTTTGATAAGGCAGAATACCACTCTGAGATAAAGAGAGAGATATCTCTTCCACTTCAGTGTTTTGATTGATTTCTATTTTTAGCTTTAACTGGTGAAGCACTGCCTGCCTTTCCTCACCACTGCTGTGCATTCAGTTCCTTTAACAACATCCTAAAATACAAATGAGTGTAATTCTGTTGGATTAAAGGTCTGTTCTGAAGTGTTAAAGTGTTGTCTCTGTGCTGTATCCTCTCTCCTGTGTTCAGCTTAAACCCAGATCCTACAGAGAGACACACTTTCTGGACTCTGGGGGTCGGTGGGATCTTCCTCATGCTGTCTCTGTACGGAGTCAACCAGGCTCAGGTCCAAAGATATCTCAGCTCACGCACAGAGAAGGAGGCTGTCAGGTAAACAGACTGTAGATTTTCAGTTTTATATTGAAGCAAAAAGTCTCTACAGTGAATTTAGAGTGAAAATTCATCTCTAAAAATGTCTGTTAGCATCTGTCCTGACAGTAAACGGGTAGAATATGTATGTTATGTAAAGTCTATTTGCATGACATGTGTTATTACATGTGTTAATATGAGCCACTCTGCCCTCTGTGTTTGCATTGTAAATAAGGATATGCTTAAAATTTTCCTGATTAATTTGTCTATTTAAACTTCTTTTCTTCTCTGTGTTAGTAGCTGTCCTACAGTGGTTCCATCAGTATATTTAGTTCATTAAAGTGTTTACATCAGCTCTGCTAAATAAAAATCTCTTCTGCTGCACAAGACGTGCAGCCACAGAAACTCACACTCAACAGTATCTCAGAAAAAGTGTCACCATTTGTTTGCCCGTAGACCAAAAAAAAGGATCCACAAAAATTAGCTCTTAAGTGACCACTTTTACTTTCTGCCTCTCTGCAGGTCGTGCTACATGGTGTTTCCCTCCCTGCAGTTGGCTCTGGCTCTCAGCTGTGTGATGGGACTGGTCATGTTTGCACGTTACTGCGGAGAAGATCCCTCCGACAAGCTGGGCACCTCCTCGAGGGATGCAGTGGGTTTCAGTGTTTTATTTTCCCCCCTTTTTAGTGTCATTATCCGCTCATCCATTTGCTTCATGTTCTTAGAAACAGGGTTATGTTTTTTTCTTTCCTGCTTCCTTGAAGTATACCAGTAAAGTTCATGCAGAGTTCTATAAACAGCCCTCCAGGCCTAACAGAAGAGCTATAGTAACATGGGTATTTGCATGCTTTATAGGAATTCCCTCTTTCTTGCTGTCATCTGTTGTCACATTTGTATTTCATTTCTGGTGACTAATAAATTGATGCAAACCGGACTGAATGTTCCAGGAACATGTACTAACAATGTGTTTTTCACAGATGGTGATATACTTTGTGATGGATATGCTGCAGGGTCTGCCTGGACTGCCTGGACTGTTTGTTGCTTGTTTATTCAGTGCTGCTCTCAGGTATGGAACCCTCCCCAGTTTTAGTCTGTTTTTTTGTTTTTCAGTTCAACGTCACATTAACCCTTTCAGTACCAGCAGAACTCCAGCATCCACCAGTGAGGCCTGTACATGAACCCATGTCTTATCTCACCATCAGTCACCATGGCAATAGCTCTGACCCTCCTTAGTTCAATGAGCTATTATGAGTAGAGCCAGTCATAGTCCAGAGAATTCAAAGCAGGCGAGTGATGATTATGGCTTGGTTTTTTAGTCATATTACCCTCAATAAAGTTTTGCTGTTGCACTTTATTGTTTCTCGTCTGTTATTTTATTGGTTTCGAGGTCGAGCTCATAGGTTGTGTGAGTTACACAAAAAACCTCATCTCACTAATTATTGTTGTATAATGAGCGATCATAGCATTTCTAGTAAAATGTATCGTGTCACAGATTTGTTTTAGGCTAACCTTGCATGTACATGTGTATGTCTTTACTAGTCACACCCAGCAGCGCAGACTAGAATGATCATGCAGTTGAATTAACAATTAACACCCCTCTAAAACAGTTTAAAACAAAAACTGAACATTATAACCTGCACTCCTTTTAGCTGGGTGTTCCTAATAAACTGCTAACTCACTGTATAATCCACTATCAGTCCTCACCTCTCTAATACTGTGATAATTTTGTTGTTAGTTCGGCAGATGAATAATTAACTGATTATAACTTGATGTATTTTGAAGATGGCAGTAATGATGAGTATTTATTTTTGTTTTTCCTGTTCAGCACCATCTCCTCTGCCTTTAACTCTTTGGCCACTGTGACAATGGAAGACCTCATCAAACCATATTTCCCTGCCATGTCAGAATCCAGAGCAACCCTGCTGTCCAAAGCCTTAGGTGAGCTCTCTTTAAATTTTAAGTTATAATTAAAAACAACAAGAAGAAATGATGTGTTTGTTGAGATGTTTTAACTTGTGTTTCCTCAATAAGCTGCGTCCTACGGGCTGCTGTGTCTGGCCATGGCCTATCTCACTCACCTCATGGGTGACTCAGTTCTACAGGTAAGTTCACATTGAATCGTAACCAATATTTTCCACTAAATTTGTGCTGATTATAATTTTTATGATTATTACTATTTTTATTTTTGAACTCCAGGTGGCTTTAAAAATCTTCGGGATGGTCGGTGGTCCTATTCTCGGTCTGTTTTCTCTCGGGATGTTCTTCCCCTGGGCCAACTCCACTGTAAGTTGAACATCATCGTGAGCTCTGTCATGTAGTCATGACAGAGTGTACAGTATAATCCTCCAGTAGAAAACTACATAAAACAAATTACTCACTAACAAAACACAAGAGTGGTTTGAAAAGAGTTTAAAATTGTTATCTTACAGCAGTAGAGTCCAGTAATTTTGTTTGTGATGGTTCAAAATCAACTCTCAATCAATTCGACTTGAGGCTTAGAAAGGATATGAGCATGTGAACATTTCCTCCTCAAGTGTTCCTGTTTTAAAAAGACTCGAGGACACAAAAAAGGTCAAAATAAAAGTATTTTCTAACAGTAACATATTTATTTTTTGGCACCTGTAGCGTCTCATGAGTCTGTAGCTTTCTGTCTTGTTTATCACTGAGCACATGATTTACATACTCAGCTCAGATTGAAGAGTTATTTTCTGATGTTGCCACTATAGAGAGCTGTGCTGCTGGGTTTTAGACTATGTACCAAATAGCCTGCAGGTTTGTGATATTCTATTTACCTTGCAAAATATATTATTGAAATGACTGAGTTTGAGCTGGTGCCTGTGCCAGAGGGTAGAGATAACAGAGATGCACTCCTGTGCATCAGAAGACTTTTTCCTTTGATCATTTTGGGACACATCTGATTTGTTAGGGACAGAAAAAGACTTGGGATTTTGTTTTCCTGTTGTCTCCAGGGAGCGGTGGCAGGTCTGGGCACCGGCCTGGCTGTAGCTTTCTGGGTCGGCATCGGCAGCATCTTCACTCGTAGCTCCGGCGCGAGGCCGCTGCCTCCTGACTGCACAGCCATCCTCAACACGACCACCGCCATTCACACTGCACTCAGCAACGTCACTCTGAGGTATTATTCACACAGACAGGACAACAGTGTTTTGTTTTTACTCATTTCACAAGTTAATCATCTCTCTTTGTTCTTTAGCCAACCCACTGGACTGAAGAGGTTTTATTCATTGTCTTACATGTGGTACAGTGCATTTAACTGCTTCACAGTCATTCTTATAGGCCTGATCATCAGCTTTCTCACAGGTAGGCAAGTTCTCATGTGTGCATATCCTCTCTATAATCCACAACTTCTCTTTACAAACAGTTTAAATGTATATTTTCTGTTTAGGCCCTATGAAAGAAGAGGATGTAACACCAGGAACAATCTATCCCCTGTTAGGGAAACTCCTTTGTTTTCTGCCTGAACACCTCAAAAAGAAGCTCTGCTGTGTGACTCCTCTGGGACAGACAGTAAGTAAAATGATGGAGTTTAAAGAGCAACACATGATCCCCTGCCATAGATTTAAATGCAGTACTTCCTTATAATCATGATGCGATTTGTTTCTCATCATTTTGGAGCAAAATTCAGAAGTTCATGACTAGCTGGCAGCACACTATGATTTAAAGCCTGATTATAAGCTCAATTTTGAGCAGAGAGTTTGCACACAAACAGAGAGATTCTATCAGACATGTTTGATAGTTGCTATCAGTAATTGAACAAATCAGATGGTAGGTAATGACTCAGTAACATCTAAGCAACTATTAAAGCAACACAACAGCCTCTGCAGCCACGAGTGGTAATTAATTCTGTTGGGATCCGAGTCCGAGCGGTTAAGCAATGATTAGCAGACACTTGATTGGAGGTCAGAGTGCATTGTCCCACTCTATGAACTGAAACATGGCCGAACGATGTGTATTACCCATGATCCCCTGCTTCTGGAGCAGGAAGTGCTCTCGTTCTGACGAACACACTAAAGTCTATTTATAATTCTTTACATTTTAAAAAGTTTCCTGGCTGGATATCAGAGATGAACACTGGTGATTAATGACCTCTAAGTCTTTTTAACTGATCTACAGTTCGGCATTATTCACTGAAGTCATATAGAGTATGTATGCTAATAACTTGGCGACCCTCTGACTTTTCATATGAGCTTGATATTTTTGGTTTTTAGTGAAATATCTTTATAACTTTTGGATGATTTGCCGTACAATTTGCAACAGATAACCAAGATAAATTGTAATAAATCTGTTGTTGACCTGTAGTGTTAAATATCTTAGTGAACAGTTGATGAAATCAGCTATTTATTCATTTTTTAAAATTATTCTTAAAGCTTTCATCACACCAAATGCAGCCTGCACAACACAAAGAAAACAACGGGTTGGGTTTCCAACAGGAGGACGGACTATCACAGGAAGAGGCCGAGAGTTTTCTTCCTGATGGTCACACACCTTCTGTGGAGCATGAAACAACAGTGTGATATCGCAGCCTCTCATTTCAGGCTACAGAACGGTTAAAGCCTCTTTACACAGAGCACTTGGACAAAAAATATGTTTGTATACTGTTGACTTTAGGATGAAGGATGTGATTCATATTTGCACTGTCAGATGCTGCAGCGAGGTTGAAACTAAAGAATGTCAACCAATGTCAATCAGTCAACACTAGTCAACAATTTTTTTTTTTTTTAAATTTCAGTTTACTGGCATCTGCAGCTGAGCCCATCACTGTCTTGTAGATAATCACGGTTGATTTACATACGGTATTTGTCAGCTTCAGGAGCATGATCTCTGATTCACATTCAGTTGAGTCCTTGCATGTAAAAATACTGCACTACACTGCTAAAGATGTTTCATCCTGGTATTTACCACTGTATATACTTGACTGTTTAGCACTACTGCAGCTGTACGAGAGGTCCTGTGTCATACTGTTGTTAGATGATAGTGCCTCACTTTTTAAGAATGTACGAGTGAATTCTGACTGTAATGTAATGTTGTAAACCCTTTTCTTAAAGGGATTAAAGATTTTGTAGTTAACCTTTTTCATTGTTTTTCCCTCTTATTTTATTTTTCTCTAGCTGAAAAATAAATAGAATGGTACATTTTAATCACCAGCTTTTTTCTTGCTCAAAGTTTCTACAGTTTCCAAGATCAAGAATGAAAGACAAACGTTCTTTCACAATGAATTCATTGTAATTAACGTTTGGTAAATATTACGTCTAAACATATTTAAAAGATATTTATGTGTGTGTATGTGTTTACTATTTGTGGTAAGACCTAAAACAAAATGACTGGATCAGCTAATTTCTTCCTGCCTGATATTTACACTTGTGTTTCAGTTACATCGATAGTTTTAGAGCAAAGTTCCTCATGGCTGATATATAGTAACAATATCCAAAATTCAATTTGAACATTTTATGCCACAAAAATAGAACAGTAATATTGGTAGTTTTCATTGTTTTTGTGTGTGTGTGTGTGTGTGTGTGTGTGTTTTTTTTTTTTTTTACTCTTTCAACCATTGTTATGAGACAGAAAAAGGCTAAAACATAGGACTGGGTTAAATGTCAGTATATATATTTATTTTAATTTTTTTTTTTTTTTTAACTTAATTTGATCAGAAACTCTCTTGAGATACATTATCTCCTTACGAGAGAGACGTGGCCAAAATGGCAGTGGAGTAGTCACTAAATCTCCTGTACGGGTACAATGTTACATGATATGTAGCTCTTTGGTTATACCTTGTATTTTGATTTAAATTTGTTCCAAAAGTCAAATATTGGGTCTGTTTTTAAATCAAATAAATGTGACTAAGTATCTCATTCTCATTTGTTAAGGTTCCCTGTAATAGAGTCTACATAGCTTTGGACTTTTATCTGCTACACATTAGGTAAATAGATTTGTTCCCTGCTAATGTAATTTGACTGAACATACATTATGTTTGAATCACATGAGATCTTTGTGGTGAGCTCAAAGTTTTCCACAGCAGTGACTGGGTTTATTCAAACAGGAAAAGGAAGAGTCCTGCTTCACAAAGCTCCTCTGTGCTCTGCTGATATTAAAGGCCTAAACACACAGGTTGTATAATCATTCCAATCTGTAAGCATGCACCACACAACACCACTGTTGTTTTGCCTTTATTGCATGCGTTTCTGCAAAACATAACTTGATGTGAAATGTAACACAGGCTAACACACAGGATCCAACCCTTCATCCTTATTTCTGCAGAGCCTTTTTGTTTCTTGTTTGATTTTATCCAAAGCCATGTTGGCTACCAGCGCCACTAGACGTAACCTACAGTGCTGCTAGCAGCCGTGTGAGATTGTACTTTGTCACTAAAGTCATTAGGACTCCAAATCCATGATTTGTGCCAATCCATCCAGTACGAGTACGAGATACAGCATTTCACACGATAAATGAAAACTTTGTCCTGCTGGTGGCACTAGAGAAAAAGTCAGACCATTATCAAAATCCTTGGGGTACATCCTCCGGGGAACGTGAATGTCTGTACCAAATTTCAAAGGGCAGGTGTACACTAACGCTGTCGTAACCCGCTGTAAATACAGTGGATTACAGTTTCCTGTGCAGTCTACTGTCTACTGTCTCAGTGCCACTGTATAAGAGATATATATGTAAAGAACATATAAACCAAAATACATTCAAGGAATTTGGGAATGTACTGTTTCATGTGTATTTTTTCAAAATGGAAATGAATTAATGTCATGTTTCACACTGTTTTCACAGCTCGCCACCCAACACAAACACCATTTAGTCTGCATTTTTGAAAGTCAAATTAGTCCTATGTAACAGCGTCTCTAACTTTGCATGTCTACCATGCAGTCTATTCAACCATCTGTTGATTATATAGAGTAGTGTTCTGGAAACTGACTGTGATCTTGTGTTTTCCATTTCCTTGTGAACTGCCACAGTTAACAGCTCCATCAGTGTGCTGCTGTCATTTGTGGACACAGACGGGTCCTTTAACACTGCAGGACGCTGCTGTGCTGGTCTGCTGATAGAAATGGAGGAGAACAGGTTAGCTGATCTTTCTGTGTTAATTATCTCTCATGTTTTCATACATAACGTGTGTATTTGTGAAATGTCATACTAGCCCTTCAAATGTACACGTAGCAGTTGAATGTAGCTCATTTCACAGTTTTACAGTACTATCAAAATACTAATCTTTTTGTAACTTTCGGTAATGTACTCATGCATTACTCTGAATACCATGTTCCTTTTTTGTTTTTAAATTTCTGATGTCAGGAGTTCAGTGCTGTCATATCGTAACCATTATCTAAAGTAGCGGAGCCAGACTATTTTCATAGCCAGGTTGAGCCCAGTTCTCACTTTGGGCTGGCACATAAATCAGAATATTGTTGAGTTTTTTCTGCAGGTATGGAGCTGTAGAGAGGTTTATTATGATGTTTACTTATGGTCAGAAAAAGTTTATCTTAAATAAGCACCTGATAGTTTGTGGATGTGCAGGAAATAAGACAAGACAGATCAACACAGGAATATTAATATTAATAGTATAATTTTCCTTTTTTTCTATTTTTGTTATTATTACTTCTATCAATAACATTATTAGCAGCCAGAGGAAACTATAATCGACTATGTGGCACTGTGTGGGATGGTCAGACTGTGATCAGGTCTGACCAGGTCCGTCTGGCTCCGCCACCGATTATCTAACAGCCATTTTAGCCCAAAATTACTCAGAAACTTTTACTTGTAGTTTAGTTGTTCTAACTGAGCTTCTGTTAATTATGAAACTGGGTGCACACATTTGTATGAACATGCTCACAATTAAAATCATTTGAAAACAGACGACTAAAACACTACAGTGTTTTTGTAAACAGATATAAGTGCTTATTAATGTAATTGTCAACAACCACAACTCCTCCTGTAAATGAAAATCAGGCTACTAAGCAAAATGCCTCAACACCCATCCTGTACTACCCCACCCAAACTATGGTTTGCTTGAAGTTTTAAAAAGTATGTTACAGCTCGGTTAAAAAAGGAGAGGTTTCTGGGTTGTATTGTCAATGGGGGGGGATACAAAGTCAGAAATACTTTTCAGTATAATGCAACATTTCCTTTAACATTTTCTGACAATGTCACCAAAAACTAAACGTTTTCATCTTCATAAATGTAGAGTTTATGGCAGAGCTGTTGTACTGAATGGCAGTAGACTGAACACTCTTTGAACTTTGCCAGAGTCCAGTTCAAATGACCTCACATTGTTTATGATTTGCAGGAGCAGAATGTGGACCTTTATATTTCTGTGTATCGTGGGGCTGAACATCTTTCAGGTCAGTCAGTAACACAGGATTACACCTTAGATCTTAAAATTCAAGCAGAATTGTATCATATTTAATGATTTTCTTTTGTTGTTGTTTTTTTTTTACAGCCTACTGAAGGAGGTAAAATGATTCATATGAGTTTAAAAATGAGCAAAAAAAGAATGTTTTCAGTGTAACATTGTTCTCTAACAGATATAGTGTCTTTTGGTGTCTGTCTGTTTTGTGTGTTTCAGCCAACTCAACACAAATGTATTACTACAAGCTGACAATAGATAACAACGCAATTGGAAACATAACTGAGATACTGACATCTATCAGTTACGACTCAGTCCAAGTTGACAACATTCAAAAGACAACGAGTAAACAGTTTTCTGATATTTCAAATACTGCACGTTTTTATTGATTTTATTTGTGGGGAAAAGTAATTGATCACTGTGCTTTTTTCCTAATAAGTCTGTGAGACTGACAAGGAGAAGAAGTGTACCTGCAAGTCAGGCCACAAATGGAGTAATAAAGTTTGTGAGACTAATGCAAAGTGTTGTGGCAACAACGAATGCACCTTCTCCGAAAACTCGACTCACATGTGTGTTTCAAACAACACAGGTATTTGGTCATTTTCACTGTGTTTCCATAAGTGTACAGTGTTTTTGTGTGTGTCGAGTGTATCAAGCGTTTGACATCTTTTCTCTTCACAGTTACAATCACAGGATCTGTTACTATAAAGGGAGTGGTGTATGAAAGCTGTCTGGCAGACAAAGGGTCTCAGGATTATATGTCTTGTAATGACAAATTGTTAAACAGGGTAAAAACAAGTATTTATGAATAAATGCCACTTTATTATTACCTTAAGGAGGAGTCATGTAATTAATTTCAATATTTTCACTTTCCAATAACATACTGATGTATTGTTGCCTTTCAGATGAAAGAAGTGTACAGCACTTTGGAGGGATTTGACATCTTAAAAATTTCCAAATACCGGTATTTGTTTTGCTTACAAATTTTTAAAAATGCTGTTATCTGTGTGTTTTCAATATGTGACTGAAATCTCAATTTTTTCTTCTCTGAAGTGTTGGAAGCATCATTGTAGACTTTGAAATGACCATTGTCTCTGACATCAAGCCACAAGATCTGATTGACAGATCAGAAAACCTGGCCAAAAATCTGACAGCCTCACTTAAACTGGAAACTACAGGTAATTATATCTACAACAAATCTCTTTTTTCATTTTAGATATTCATGGTGAAAAAAAATATGATACAATGAAAGTAGAGAGGTTTATACAGGGCAATACCCAAGGTAAGAACATATACATGTCATTATGTGCATTAATGTAGTATTTGTGCAAAAAACTAAATTAAACCAGTGGTGCATTTTCCTCATTATCCCAAGCAAGAAGATATATACTATATATCACAATACATAGTAATATACTGCGGTGAAGTACATGATAACAAAATAATAATAAGCATGCAACATGTACATATATGTAAATAGATGTAAATAAAGTATATAAATAAAGTGTATGCATATGTAGATTTTTGTTTATTCTTCTTCTTCTTCTTCACATGAGAATTTCCATCACCAATAAGTAATTTATCTCACTTAATTATTTCAAGACAGGAAAGATGAGAAAGCCTAAAAGTACTCTGGTTCAGAATCTGAAATGTAGTGAAGTGACCCTTTAACAGGTTTAGCAGTTTATCTGTGTTCTGTGAAATCATTTTGTTTCACTGTTCAGAGAAATAGGAAATAATTTCATTCAGTTTCAAAGTAGAAGTACACAACATAACTTTTTAAAATTTGCAGTTACTTTTAGCAAAGTTATAAACTCTCTGTATAAACTCTTTATTTCTCCACAGGTGTTCTCCATTTAAGTATGCCAGATAACCCTGTGAAATATGACTCCAATCACAAACTCAAATGCACATCACAGGAGGAGTTTGAAGGTGTCTCTCCTGAGTGGACGCTGAAAAATCATGGCAAAGTATCCATCATAACTAATGGCACAGAGTCAGAGATTACATCAGTGCCACGTGAGACCACACTCATCCTCAAAAACATAACAGAAGTCTGGGAGGGTGAGTTTGCTTCAGCCACTGTATTTACATTTTAGATATCTCATCCTGTCAGGTGTGTTACACTGAGTGTTTGGATTAGCAAAAGGAAAGTAACAAAGGACATATAGCAGGATGTAAAGCAAATTTAAAGGGAACCCACTTATAAAAACTAGCAGCTTTTAGCTCAAACCAAAAGACCAAAACAATGTGAAAAGAAGTATGGCTGGCCAGGTGAGGTAGTATGACTGATCTGAAGCACAAGGGTACACCTGTGTAAAATAATTCAACTGGATTTTCACCAGGATGGTCTATATTTCACACAGACAAAAACACAATCACAACAATAACATGTACGCATTTTACACATTGTGGCTTTAACTCTTATCCCTGCTTGTGTTTTTTCCTCAGGAGAGTACACATGTACCTACAATCAAAAGAATGAATCATTCACCATATCCCACATAGCCAGAGCTGTGATGGATGTCTCCCTCTTGCCAAACATTGACATCACCACAGATCCACCGTTTCCACTTTGTACGTCTGTAGATGGTTTACTGAATGTAATAGGCAGATGTGAGATAAGGAAAAGTGATGAAGCTTATAAGGTGAACTGGACAAGCAGTATCATCAAAAGTGCAATAACTCAATCTAAACCTTTCAGTAAGTATGTTTTCTTGTATACATCTTCTTCATGCATTCATTTAAATTAATCCTTGTGCAAACTTGTTACAAAAATAAGTGACATGTGTATGTGATCGTTGCAGATTCCTCTGAAGAAACAGTTGCTTATGAAGCCAAGACAATAGTTGGCTGCAACTCATCTGTGCTACCGCTAACATGCACATTCGAGAACAGGCTCAACCAAACCAGAGAAGCTACAGTCAATATCAACATCATTCGTGGTATGTTGGTTAAAAATAGAGTTCACAGTCAAATTCACTGAGATCACATTTTTCCACCATCTTGATGTTTAATGTGAACATTAATTTAAGCTCCTGAGCTCCTAAGCTCCTGTATCTGCGAGGGATTTTATGCATTGCACTGCTGCCACATGACTGGCTGACTGGATAATTGCATGATGCAGGTGTACAGTTGTTCGTAATGAAGGTCACTATGAGTGTATAAAGCCTGGCACACACTAAGAGGTTTTTAAAATCTTAAGCGATTTAGAAAATGTGAGAGACACACGACAACAAATAATGACAGAATTCAGTTTTGTTTTAACTCTCAAAAACTCGAAATCTCGCGCGATCAAAAGTGACTTTAGAGTAAACAAACATGGCGGACGACGATATCGCTTGTTGTGCTTCTGTCTTCCCTCAGCTTGCTGGATTTCTGATTGTTAATATTGATCATAATATTTATTTATATTTAATTCGGCAACATAATCGTTAGAAAAATCCGCTAATCGGGCCTTTGCTGATTTTGATCGGGAGGGGAGATTCGGGCCGATAATCGGTACCCCGCTTCAGACAGCCATGATGTGTGAAGTATGTTTTTCTAATACTCCCTTAGTGGTTTTGGACACTGGGGAATATTTATATGACATATGAAATATTTTATACATCAATGATCTTCACATGAATTTCAGATTAATTTCATGTTGTCCTAAATGTATCTTTGCACAAACTGTTTTCCTAACTGTATGTAGTAAATAGATAAATCAAGCTTTAACTTTTCTTCTCCAAAACAGTTGGTGAGAAGTACTGTGAAGCTGAAGGTGACTGGAAAGTCACCAAAGTTGGATACACTGCAATGATAAACTGCATTAACGCAGATGGAAAAAGACTAAGGCAATGCACAGGGTAAGGCTTCAACTAATCATTATTTTTATTAAAATCCTAGTTACTTTTTCAGATGTATCCATTAAACATTTGGAATATATATTGTAAAAAAATAAAAACTCAATTGCTTGTTATTGACTGATCATTTAATCAACTAATCATTTCAGCACTGAGATGAAGGGAAAATGGGAAGAGGAGTCGTCAGACTGTGTGAATTGGGAATTGAGTAGTGTGCTGCAAAGTGCAAACGTAAGCTTAACTCTCACACCCTGGTTTTCAAAAGCTATTACATCCTGTGTGCAGAAAGATATACAACAAAATTATATTTTTACAGAGGGTATCGCATTAAATAGTGGTCATTGGTCATCATGGTCATCATTGTTGTTGCAGATTGTGGATATCGGACTTGGCATACTGGATGAAAATGCTGCACTTGTATTTTCCCGCCTTGAGAATGTCACTAATAACACAAATACTATCAATAGTTACGCCAACATGAATGCATCCGTTCAAGTACTCTCGACCTTGGGTAACAAGCTAAATAACATAAATAATGACTCAACAGTGAATGTAAGTATTATCTTTATTGAATGTTATTGTTGGATTTTAACCAATATGGGCTGGTGCTTATATTTTCCATTTAAAGTTATAAGATTTTTTTCATATAGTATTTACATTCAGTAATGTCCTCTTGACACAGCATTTTTAATTTCTTGTTACTGCTCATGTGGTGAATAACACGGTTGCTGTTATCATAAAGAAGCCACAGGAAATGCAGTCAAAACAAGACAATATCCATTGTTTTGACAGTGTTTGCACTTGCATTAAACCACACTTACGTCACCACTAACCACAGGTGTGAAATCTTAAGGGTTGCAGCTTTACGCTTCCAATAATGATTATTTTGTGCAAATATTCAGTATAAACACTGTTAAATTGACTTATTCTCCATGTATCTGTGTAATTCTCACCTTTTCTCAAGTAATACAACCAGGAAAGCTAAAATCACTGGCAATTAAAACAAGCTTCTTTCTTTTCAGGATGTCCTGGAATCATCCAGTAATTTGCTGGAAAAGTCTCTTCAAAATTCTTGGACAAGAAAAACCAATGAGGGCAATTTGTCATTGGCTGAGATATATCTGAGCTCTGTTGAGAAATTAATCAAGGTGACAAACCTAACAGAAGGAAAGAAAAAAACAAATATCGAGGTAGAAACATTCAATAACACAGACTCGAGATGTACCAACATTGTGTTCAATGTCACAGTCAAGCTTTGTGATGGAATAAAAGGCGTTGTAAAAACAGCCGGATTTCAACAACTCCAGTTGTACTTGCCCCACAAAAATGACACAGACCAGCTTAACAGCATTGTTGTTTCAACAACTACTGAAGAGGAAGAGAATCCAGTTGAGGTTAGAATTAAATTCCCACTGATCAGTCCGAGGCCTCGCAATGTTATGATGCGTTGTGTCTACTGGGACAACAAGACCAGAGACTGGTCATCAGAGGGATGTAGATGGGAGCATTCTTCTAATAATGATACTGAGGGAGAATGTATTTGCAATCATTTGTCCTCATTTGCCATTCTAATGGCTAAGTATCCAGTGGAGATTCCTGGGATGAATGAGATAACAATCGTGGGTCTGTCTATATCAGTCCTGTCTCTAATCCTCAGTCTCTTGATAGAGCTGACCGTCTGGAGTGCTGTGGTTAAAACCCACACTTTGTATTTACGCCACACTGCTCACGTTAACATTTCTCTGTGCTTGCTGGTTGCAGATTGCTGTTTTTTAGCATCTTCTGAGCCAAGTGAGCTTCCACTAATCTGGTGTCAGACCTTTGTGGTGTTGAAGCATTTTTGCTACCTGGCCATGTTCTTTTGGATGTTGTGTCTGAGCATCACACTTCTTCATCAAGCAGTTTTTCTGTTCCATAGTGTGAGCAAGAAAAACTACCTGAGGTTCTCATTAGTCCTGGGCTATGTATGTCCTTTGCTTATTGTTACCATCACATTCCTCACCAACAAGGGCGGTGCTGAAGGGGCCTACTTCACCCATGACACCTGTTGGCTGGTTTACTCTGGACTTTTACAGGGGTCCATTCACACATTCCTCATACCAGTCGGTATAATTGTTTTTGTCAACGTGTTCTCCATGCTGGTGGTCATCATGAAGCTTTTGAATCACCCTAAGAATGCGGACAAATCTCAGGAAAATGAAAAAGCAGCTGCCAAAACTGTCATGAGGTCAGTTGTTCTTCTGACTCCAATCTTCGGGATCACTTGGGTTTTCGGGTTTGGTGTAACACTGCTTGACCTGACGTATGGAAACTTGGCCTATGCAGTCAATTACGCCTTTACCCTGCTGAACGCATTCCAGGTATGGTCAATATAATCTTTGAACTAAACATACAACTAAACAAGTAAAAGTGTTTCTCCCTCAGTGACCTCTGTCATTTCATTTGCAGGGTTTGTTCATTTTGTTAACCACATGCCTGGGAGACAAGCTGGTAAGATAGTTTTAAAATGCCAGTGCTAATCATAATTAGGGCCCGAGCAACGAGTTGCGTGGGCCCAACGGGGCCATGCAACGAGTTGCAAGGACCCTCTTGTTTTCGTTCGGTTTATTATTATTAGGGCCCGAGCAACGAGTTGCGTGGGCCCAACGGGGCCATGCAACGAGTTGCAAGGACCCTCTTGTTTTCGTTCGGTTTATTATTATTAGGGCCCGAGCAACGAGTTGCGTGGGCCCAACGGGGCCATGCAACGAGTTGCAAGGACCCTCTTGTTTTCGGTCTGTTTATTATTATTATTATTATTATTAGGGCCCGAGCAACGAGTTGCGTGGGCCCAACGGGGCCATGCAACGAGTTGCAAGGACCCTCTTGTTTTCGTTCGGTTTATTATTATTATTATTATTATTATTTTTTTTCTTCTTTTTCCGCCTCTTTGATCGCCTTTTTGAGGGCCTTAAAATGCGTCAAAACTCCTGAAAATTTGCAGACGCGTCAGGCACGGCGAAAAATTTAAGAATTTAGGGGTCTTGAGCATGGGTGTGGCAAAATGGCCTCGGTAGCGCCACCTACATTTTTAACGGAACAGCCCCTCAAGCCCGTTGCGCCTAAAAATCTGAAAATCTGCACACATATGTAACATCCCATGACGCACCAAAAAGTCTCTTGGAGCCATATTCTAAACCCAACAGAAAGTATTTTTATTTTGACCGGAAGGTGAAAAAATTGTGTGTTTTTGGCCATTTCCAGGGGTCGCTTGAACGCGAACTAGTCCTAGACGCATTATCCGATTGACTTCAAAATTTGATAATTTGTTCTTAAGACATAGACGAAGTTAAATTGCAAAAGTTTCGGACTTTTCATTGAAGGGCGTGGAAGTTATGGCCCCTCAAAGTTCGATCACTCGCCACAAAACAGGAAGTTGCTTTAAATTTGCTATATTTCGGCCATACTTTGTCCAAACTGCATCAAACTTTACAGGATTGTTAATGGTACCTATCTGCACACATCCATATGTCAATATTCATACAATTGTTGTAGCACCACCTATTTATAGCAGGAAATGACATATTTTATAGTGTGATGTCCAGTTTCTAGACGGGTGACCAGATTCACTTCACATGTTGTCAGGACAGACTTAAGGATTTTTGGAAGACTGGCTCCGAAAATTGTGAGTTTGGGTCGAAGCGTGTGCCGGTTCTGGCCCGTCAAAGTTCGGAAACCCAACTTCCTGTTTGAAACCTCAGATTTTGGGGTAACTTCCTGTTGCGACTCTCTACTTTATCCTACAGATGGAGCCATTGTATTACTCTTTGATGGGTTTTTGGAAGGGGGTCTCTGTGTGTGTGTGTCTGTGTGTGTCTGAGGGGGGAGGGGAAGAGGAGTTGATTGTGTCTGTGAGAAGCTGCCACAGGGAGGTTACAGTCAATAGAGCCATGATCTGTCACAGATGATGAGCTCTGAAAAATATTATCACAGAAAATAATTAGCATAAAAGCTTTTATTTTAAATTTTTACATCTCGGAAGTGTGAACTGTTACGCCAGCGTGTGCCCTGCGACCTGCGTTGACCCCGCGGTTGCCGGGGTCCCGCGGTCGCCGCTCCCCCGACGGGCGCCGGGTGCGAGGGCCCGTTCAACGCTGCTCGCAGCTTTAATTATTATTATTATTATTTTTTTTCTTCTTTTTCCGCCTCTTAGATCGGCTTTTTGAGGGCCTTAACATGCGTGAAAACTTACCAAAATTTGCAGACGCGTCAGGCACGGCGAAAAATTTAATAATTTAGGGGTCTTGAGCATGGGCGTGGTAAAATGCCCTCGGTAGCGCCACCTACATTTTTAAACGGAACAGCCCCTCAAGCCCGTTGCGCCTAAAAATCTGAAAATCTGCACACATATGTAACATCCCATGACGCACCAAAAAGTCTCTTGGAGCCATATTCTAAACCCAACAGAAAGTATTTTTATTTTGACCGGAAGGTGAAAAAATTGTGTGTTTTTGGCCATTTCCAGGGGTCGCTTGAACGCGAACTAGTCCTAGACGCATTATCCGATTGACTTCAAAACTTAATAGTATGTTCTTAAGACATAGACGATGTTAAATTGCGGCAGATTTTGAGTTTTTGTTGAAGGGCGTGGAAGTTATGGCCCCTCAAAGTTCGATTACTCGCCACGAAACAGGAAGTTGCTTTATTTTTGCTATATTTCGGCCATACTTTGTCCAAAACTGCATCAAACTTTACAGGATTGTTAATGGTACCTATCTGCACACATCCATATGTCAATATTCATACAATTGTTGTAGCGCCACCTATTTATAGCAGGAAATGACATATTTTATAGTGTGATGTCCAGTTTCTAGATGGGTGACCAGATTCACTTCAAATGTTGTCAGCCCCTCCTTGACAATTTTTGGAAGAAGTCCTCCGAAAATTGTGAGTTTGGGTCGAAGCGTGTGCCGGTTCTGGCCCGTCAAAGTTCGGAAACCCAACTTCCTGTTTGAAACCTCAGATTTTGGGGTAACTTCCTGTTGCGACTCTCTACTTTATCCTACAGATGGAGCCATTGTATTACTCTTTGATGGGTTTTTGGAAGGGGGTCTCTGTGTGTGTGTGTCTGTGTGTGTGTGTTTGAGGGGGAGGGGAAGAGGAGTTGATTGAGTCTGTGAGAAGCTGCCACAGGGAGGTTACAGTCAAGAGAGCCATGAGCTGTCACAGATGATGAGCTCTGAAAAATATTATCACAGAAAATAATTAGCATAAAAGCTTTTATTTTAAATTTGTTGCAACAAATTCAGGTTTCTTACAGCATTTTCCTTATTGAAAACTAAATTCTACCTGAAATGTATCAATAAAAATCTTCTTTTGCAGTTAATGTCACCAGTTTATAGTTTAGTTTTAATAGCATTCCCTGTCACTGATGTGCCTTTAATTATCGGTTCTATCAGGGATCATTTATGTGTTTATCTTACGGGGGGTGAGCCACCTCACAGGTTGGTTATATTACCTGTTGACCTCAGCTCAGTGAGCTAAGACAATGTTTAATGCAGTGTTTTTTCTGATATGAAAATGGATATTATTCAGCACATCTAACCTCAGCAGGCCCCTCTTCAGAAACTCATATCTGCAGATGTCAAAGCTGGCTCAAAAAATTAAACTGGCTTCAAATTAATTTGAAGGAATTGTAGGTTATTTTGAATTCATGTAATCTTACCATATGTCTCCCCTTGACCAAAGTCTTTACAGTTTGGTTTTGATCAGTTAGGAAATTTCACAAGGGG